>NW_028174444.1:100408-118489 GCF_963971535.1 Notolepis coatsorum | reverse complement strand
GAAACCTTCACTAATAACACACAGCAGCAACAACATGTACAGTAGACAGATGAGAGAGAAACCTTCACTAATAACACACAGCAGCAACATGTACATTAGACAGATGAGAGATAAACCTTCACTAATAACACACAGCAGCACAACATGTACAGTAGACAGATGAGATAGAAACCTTCACTAATAACACACAGCAGCAACAACATGTACAGTAGACAGATGAGAGAGAAACCTTCACTAATAACACACGCAGCAGCAACATGTACAGTAGACAGATGAGAGAGAAACCTTCACTAATAACACACAGCAGCAACATGTACAGTAGACAGATGAGAGAGAAACCTTCACTAATAACACACAGCAGCACAACATGTACAGTAGACAGATGAGAGAGAAACCTTCACTAATAACACACAGCAGCAGCAACATGTACAGTAGACAGATGAGACAGAAACCTTCACTAATAACACACAGCAGCAGCAACATGTACAGTAGACAGATGAGAGAGAAACCTTCACTAATAACACACAGCAGCAGCAACATGTACAGTAGACAGATGAGAGAGAAACCTTCACTAATAACACACAGCAGCAGCAACATGTACAGTAGACAGATGAGAGAGAAACCTTCACTAATAACACACAGCAGCAACGACATGTACAGTAGACAGATGAGAGAGAAACCTTCACTAATAACACACAGCAGCAGCAACATGTACAGTAGACAGATGAGAGAGAAACCTTCACTAATAACACACAGCAGCAACAACATGTACAGTAGACAGATGAGAGAGAAACCTTCACTAATAACACAGCAGCAGCAACAACATGTACAGTAGACAGATGAGAGAGAAACCTTCACTAATAACACACAGCAGCAGCAACATGTACAGTAGACAGATGAGAGAGAAACCTTCACTAATAACACACAGCAGCAGCAACATGTACAGTAGACAGATGAGAGAGAAACCTTCACTAATAACACACAGCAGCAGCAACATGTACAGTAGACAGATGAGAGAGAAACCTTCACTAATAACACACAGCAGCAACACATGTACATTAGACAGATGAGAGAGAAACCTTCACTAATAACACACAGCAGCAGCAACATGTACAGTAGACAGATGAGAGAGAAACCTTCACTAATAACACAGCAGCAGCAACATGTACAGTAGACAGATGAGAGAGAAACCTTCACTAATAACACACAGCAGCAGCAACATGTACAGTAGACAGATGAGAGAGAAACCTTCACTAATAACACACAGCAGCAGCAACATGTACAGTAGACAGATGAGAGAGAAACCTTCACTAATAACACACAGCAGCAACAACATGTACAGTAGACAGATGAGAGAGAAACCTTCACTAATAACACACAGCAGCAACAACATGTACAGTAGACAGATGAGAGAGAAACCTTCACTAATAACACACAGCAGCACAACATGTACAGTAGACAGATGAGAGAGAAACCTTCACTAATAACACACAGCAGCAGCAACATGTACAGTAGACAGATGAGAGAGAAACCTTCACTAATAACACACAGCAGCAACATGTACAGTAGACAGATGAGAGAGAAACCTTCACTAATAACACACAGCAGCAGCAACATGTACAGTAGACAGATGAGAGAGAAACCTTCACTAATAACACAGCAGCAGCAACATGTACAGTAGACAGATGAGAGAGAACCTTCACTAATAACACACAGCAGCAGCAACATGTACAGTAGACAGATGAGAGAGAAACCTTCACTAATAACACACAGCAGCAGCAACATGTACAGTAAACAGATGAGAGAGAAACCTTCACTAATAACACACAGCAGCAACAACATGTACAGTAGACAGATGAGAGAGAAACCTTCACTAATAACACACAGCAGCAGCAACATGTACAGTAGACAGATGAGAGAGAAACCTTCACTAATAACACACAGCAGCAACATGTACAGTATACAGATGAGAGAGAAACCTTCACTAATAACACACAGCAGCAACAACATGTACAGTAGACAGATGAGAGAGAAACCTTCACTAATAACACACAGCAGCAACATGTACAGTAGACAGATGAGAGAGAAACCTTCACTAATAACACACAGCAGCAGCAACATGTACAGTAGACAGATGAGAGAGAAACCTTCACTAATAACACACAGCAGCAGCAACATGTACAGTAGACAGATGAGAGAGAAACCTTCACTAATAACACACAGCAGCAGCAACATGTACAGTAGACAGATGAGAGAGAAACCTTCACTAATAACACACAGCAGCAGCAACATGTACAGTAGACAGATGAGAGAGAAACCTTCACTAATAACACACACAGCAGCAACATGTACAGTAGACAGATGAGAGAGAAACCTTCACTAATAACACACAGCAGCAGTAACATGTACAGTAGACAGATGAGAGAGAAACCTTCACTAATAACACACAGCAGCAGCAACATGTACAGTAGACAGATGAGAGAGAAACCTTCACTAATAACACACAGCAGCAACAACATGTACAGTAGACAGATGAGAGAGAAACCTTCACTAATAACACACAGCAGCAACATGTACATTAGACAGATGAGAGATAAACCTTCACTAATAACACACAGCAGCAACAACATGTACAGTAGACAGATGAGATAGAAACCTTCACTAATAACACACAGCAGCAACAACATGTACAGTAGACAGATGAGAGAGAAACCTTCACTAATAACACACAGCAGCAGCAACATGTACAGTAGACAGATGAGAGAGAAACCTTCACTAATAACACACAGCAGCAGCAACATGTACAGTAGACAGATGAGAGAGAAACCTTCACTAATAACACACAGCAGCAACAACATGTACAGTAGACAGATGAGAGAGAAACCTTCACTAATAACACACAGCAGCAGCAACATGTACAGTAGACAGATGAGAAGAAACCTTCACTAATAACACACAGCAGCAGCAACATGTACAGTAGACATATGAGAGAGAAACCTTCACTAATAACACACAGCAGCAGCAACATGTACAGTAGACAGATGAGAGAGAAACCTTCACTAATAACACACAGCAGCAGCAACATGTACAGTAGACAGATGAGAGAGAAACCTTCACTAATAACACACAGCAGCAACGACATGTACAGTAGACAGATGAGAGAGAAACCTTCACTAATAACACACAGCAGCAGCAACATGTACAGTAGACAGATGAGAGAGAAACCTTCACTAATAACACACAGCAGCACAACATGTACAGTAGACAGATGAGAGAGAAACCTTCACTAATAACACACAGCAGCAACAACATGTACAGTAGACAGATGAGAGAGAAACCTTCACTAATAACACACAGCAGCAGCAACATGTACAGTAGACAGATGAGAGAGAACCCTTCACTAATAACACACAGCAGCAACATGTACAGTAGACAGATGAGAGAGAAACCTTCACTAATACACAACACACAGCAGCAACATGTACAGTAGACAGATGAGAGAGAAACCTTCACTAATAACACAGCAGCAACAACATGTACATTAGACAGATGAGAGAGAAACCTTCACTAATAACACACAGCAGCAACAACATGTACAGTAGACAGATGAGAGAGAAACCTTCACTAATAACACACAGCAGCAGCAACATGTACAGTAGACATATGAGAGAGAAACCTTCACTAATAACACACAGCAGCAACAACATGTACAGTAGACAGATGAGAGAGAAACCTTCACTAATAACACACAGCAGCAGCAACATGTACAGTAGACAGATGAGAGAGAAACCTTCACTAATAACACACAGCAGCAACAACATGTACAGTAGACAGATGAGAGAGAAACCTTCACTAATAACACACAGCAGCACAACATGTACAGTAGACAGATGAGAGAGAAACCTTCACTAATAACACACAGCAGCAGCAACATGTACAGTAGACAGATGAGAGAGAAACCTTCACTAATAACACACAGCAGCAACATGTACAGTAGACAGATGAGAGAGAAACCTTCACTAATAACACACAGCAGCAGCAACATGTACAGTAGACAGATGAGAGAGAAACCTTCACTAATAACACAGCAGCAGCAACATGTACAGTAGACAGATGAGAGATAAACCTTCACTAATAACACACAGCAGCAGCAACATGTACAGTAAACAGATGAGAGAGAAACATTCACTAATAACACACAGCAGCAACAACATGTACAGTAGACAGATGAGAGAGAAACCTTCACTAATAACACACGCAGCAGCAACATGTACAGTAGACAGATGAGAGAGAAACCTTCACTAATAACACACAGCAGCAGCAACATGTACAGTAGACAGATGAGAGAGAAACCTTCACTAATAACACACAGCAGCAGCAACATGTACAGTAGACAGATGAGAGAGAAACCTTCACTAATAACACACAGCAGCAACATGTACAGTAGACAGATGAGAGAGAAACCTTCACTAATAACACACAGCAGCAGCAACATGTACAGTAGACAGTGAGAGAGAAACCTTCACTAATAACACAGCAGCAACAACATGTACAGTAGACAGATGAGAGAGAAACCTTCACTAATAACACACAGCAGCAACATGTACAGTAGACAGATGAGAGAGAAACCTTCACTAATAACACACAGCAGCAACAACATGTACAGTAGACAGATGAGAGAGAAACCTTCACTAATAACACACAGCAGCAACAACATGTACAGTAGACAGATGAGAGAGAAACCTTCACTAATAACACACAGCAGCAGCAACATGTACAGTAGACAGATGAGAGAGAAACCTTCACTAATAACACACAGCAGCAACATGTACAGTAGACAGATGAGAGAGAAACCTTCACTAATAACACACAGCAGCAGCAACATGTACAGTAGACAGATGAGAGAGAAACCTTCACTAATACACACAGCAGCAGCAACATGTACAGTAGACAGATGAGAGAGAAACCTTCACTAATAACACACAGCAACAATATGTACAGTAGACAGATGAGAGAGAAACCTTCACTAATAACACACAGCAGCAGCAACATGTACAGTAGACAGATGAGAGAGAAACCTTCACTAATAACACACAGCAGCAACATGTACAGTAGACAGATGAGAGAGAACCTTCACTAATAACACACAGCAGCAACAACATGTACAGTAGACAGATGAGAGAGAAACCTTCACTAATAACACACAGCAGCAGCAACATGTACAGTAGACAGATGAGAGAGAAACCTTCACTAATAACACACAGCAGCAACAACATGTACAGTAGACAGATGAGAGAGAAACCTTCACTAATAACACACAGCAGCACAACATGTACAGTAGACCGATGAGAGAGAAACCTTCACTAATAACACACAGCAGCAACATGTACAGTAGACAGATGAGAGAGAAACCTTCACTAATAACACACAGCAGCAGCAACATGTACAGTAGACAGATGAGAGAGAAACCTTCACTAATAACACACCGCAGCAACATGTACAGTAGACAGATGAGAGAGAAACCTTCACTAATAACACACAGCAGCAACATGTACAGTAGACAGATGAGAGAGAAACCTTCACTAATAACACACAGCAGCAGCAACATGTACAGTAGACAGATGAGAGAGAAACCTTCACTAATAACACACAGCAGCAACAACATGTACAGTAGACAGATGAGAGAGAAACCTTCACTAATAACACACAGCAGCACACATGTACAGTAGACAGATGAGAGATAAACCTTCACTAATAACACACAGCAGCAACAACATGTACAGTAGACAGATGAGATAGAAACCTTCACTAATAACACACAGCAGCAACAACATGTACAGTAGACAGATGAGAGAGAAACCTTCACTAATAACACCAGCAGCAGCAACATGTACAGTAGACAGATGAGAGAGAAACCTTCACTAATAACACACAGCAGCAGCAACATGTACAGTAGACAGATGAGAGAGAAACCTTCACTAATAACACACAGCAGCACAGACAATGTACAGTAGACAGATGAGAGAGAAACCTTCACTAATACACACAGCAGCAGCAACATGTACAGTAGACAGATGAGAGAGAAACCTTCACTAATAACACACAGCAGCAGCAACATGTACAGTAGACAGATGAGAGAGAAACCTTCACTAATAACACACGCAGCAGCAACATGTACAGTAGACAGATGAGAGAGAACCTTCACTAATAACACACAGCAGCAGCAACATGTACAGTAGACAGATGAGAGAGAAACCTTCACTAATAACACACAGCAGCAACAACATGTACAGTAGACAGATGAGAGAGAAACCTTCACTAATAACACACACGCAGCAACATGTACAGTAGACAGATGAGAGAGAAACCTTCACTAATAACACACAGCAGCAACAACATGTACAGTAGACAGATGAGAGAGAAACCTTCACTAATAAACACACAGCAGCAACATGTACAGTAGACAGATGAGAGAGAAACCTTCACTAATAACACACAGCAGCAGCAACATGTACAGTAGACAGATGAGAGAGAAACCTTCACTAATAACACACAGCAGCAGCAACATGTACAGTAGACAGATGAGAGAGAAACCTTCACTAATAACACACAGCAGCACAACATGTACAGTAGACAGATGAGAGAGAAACCTTCACTAATAACACACAGCAGCAGCAACATGTACAGTAGACAGATGAGAGAGAAACCTTCACTAATAACACACAGCAGCAACAACATGTACAGTAGACAGATGAGAGAGAAACCTTCACTAATAACACACAGCAGCAGCAACATGTACAGTAGACAGATGAGAGAGAAACCTTCACTAATAACACACAGCAGCAACAACATGTACAGTAGACAGATGAGAGAGAAACCTTCACTAATAACAGCAGCAGCAACATGTACAGTAGACAGATGAGAGAGAAACCTTCACTAATAACACACAGCAGCAGACATGTACAGTAGACAGATGAGAGAGAAACCTTCACTAATAACACACAGCAGCAACATGTACAGTAGACAGATGAGAGAGAAACCTTCACTAATAACACCAGCAGCAGCAACATGTACAGTAGACAGATGAGAGAGAAACCTTCACTAATAACACACAGCAGCAGCAACATGTACAGTAGACAGATGAGAGATAACCTTCACTAATAACACACAGCAGCAGCAACATGTACAGTAGACAGATGAGATGAGAGAGAAACCTTCACTAATAACACACAGCAGCAACAACATGTACAGTAGACAGATGAGAGAGAAACCTTCACTAATAACACACAGCAGCAGCAACATGTACAGTAGACAGATGAGAGAGAAACCTTCACTAATAACACACAGCAGCAACAACATGTACAGTAGACAGATGAGAGAGAAACCTTCACTAATAACACACAGCAGCAGCAACATGTACAGTAGACAGATGAGAGAGAAACCTTCACTAATAACACACAGCAGCAGCAACATGTACAGTAGACAGATGAGAGAGAAACCTTCACTAATAACACACAGCAGCAGCAACATGTACAGTAGACAGATGAGAGAGAAACCTTCACTAATAACACACAGCAGCAGCAACATGTACAGTAGACAGATGAGAGAGAAACCTTCACTAATAACACACAGCAGCAGCAACATGTACAGTAGACAGATGAGAGAGAAACCTTCACTAATAACACACAGCAGCAACAACATGTACAGTAGACAGATGAGAGAGAAACCTTCACTAATAACACACAGCAGCAGCAACATGTACAGTAGACAGATGAGAGAGAAACCTTCACTAATAACACACAGCAGCAACAACATGTACAGTAGACAGATGAGAGAGAAACCTTCACTAATAACACACAGCAGCAACATGTACAGTAGACAGATGAGAGAGAAACCTTCACTAATAACACACAGCAGCAACAACATGTACAGTAGACAGATGAGAGAGAAACCTTCACTAATAACACACAGCAGCAGCAACATGTACAGTAGACAGATGAGAGAGAAACCTTCACTAATAACACACAGCAGCAACATGTACAGTAGACAGATGAGAGAGAAACCTTCACTAATAACACACAGCAGCAACATGTACAGTAGACAGATGAGAGAGAAACCTTCACTAATAACACACAGCAGCAGCAACATGTACAGTAGACAGATGAGAGAGAAACCTTCACTAATAACACACAGCAGCAACAACATGTACAGTAGACAGATGAGAGAGAAACCTTCACTAATAACACACAGCAGCAACATGTACAGTAGACAGATGAGAGAGAAACCTTCACTAATAACACACAGCAGCAGCAACATGTACAGTAGACAGATGAGAGAGAAACCTTCACTAATAACACACAGCAGCAACATGTACAGTAGACAGATGAGAGAGAAACCTTCACTAATAACACACAGCAGCAGCAACATGTACAGTAGACAGATGAGAGAGAAACCTTCACTAATAACACACAGCAGCAACATGTACAGTAGACAGATGAGAGAGAAACCTTCACTAATAACACACAGCAGCAACAACATGTACAGTAGACAGATGAGAGAGAAACCTTCACTAATAACACACAGCAGCAGCAACATGTACAGTAGACAGATGAGAGAGAAACCTTCACTAATAACACACAGCAGCAGCAACATGTACAGTAGACAGATGAGAGAGAAACCTTCACTAATAACACACAGCAGCAGCAACATGTACAGTAGACAGATGAGAGAGAAACCTTCACTAATAACACACAGCAGCAGCAACATGTACAGTAGACAGATGAGAGAGAAACCTTCACTAATAACACACAGCAGCAACAACATGTACAGTAGACAGATGAGAGAGAAACCTTCACTAATAACACACAGCAGCAACATGTACAGTAGACAGATGAGAGAGAAACCTTCACTAATAACACACAGCAGCAACATGTACAGTAGACAGATGAGAGAGAAACCTTCACTAATAACACACAGCAGCAGCAACATGTACAGTAGACAGATGAGAGAGAAACCTTCACTAATAACACACAGCAGCACAACATGTACAGTAGACAGATGAGAGAGAAACCTTCACTAATAACACACAGCAGCAACAACATGTACAGTAGACAGATGAGAGAGAAACCTTCACTAATAACACACAGCAGCAACAACATGTACAGTAGACAGATGAGAGAGAAACCTTCACTAATAACACACAGCAGCAGCAACATGTACAGTAGACAGATGAGAGAGAAACCTTCACTAATAACACACAGCAGCAACATGTACAGTAGACAGATGAGAGAGAAACCTTCACTAATAACACACAGCAGCAGCAACATGTACAGTAGACAGATGAGAGAGAAACCTTCACTAATAACACACAGCAGCAGCAACATGTACAGTAGACAGATGAGAGAGAAACCTTCACTAATAACACACAGCAGCAGCAACATGTACAGTAGACAGATGAGAGAGAAACCTTCACTAATAACACACAGCAGCAGCAACATGTACAGTAGACAGATGAGAGAGAAACCTTCACTAATAACACACAGCAGCAACAACATGTACAGTAGACAGATGAGAGAGAAACCTTCACTAATAACACACAGCAGCAGCAACATGTACAGTAGACAGATGAGAGAGAAACCTTCACTAATAACACACAGCAGCAGCAACATGTACAGTAGACAGATGAGAGAGAAACCTTCACTAATAACACACAGCAGCAACAACATGTACAGTAGACAGATGAGAGAGAAACCTTCACTAATAACACACAGCAGCAGCAACATGTACAGTAGACAGATGAGAGAGAAACCTTCACTAATAACACACAGCAGCAACAACATGTACAGTAGACAGATGAGAGAGAAACCTTCACTAATAACACACAGCAGCAGCAACATGTACAGTAGACAGATGAGAGAGAAACCTTCACTAATAACACACAGCAGCAGCAACATGTACAGTAGACAGATGAGAGAGAAACCTTCACTAATAACACACAGCAGCAACAACATGTACAGTAGACAGATGAGAGAGAAACCTTCACTAATAACACACAGCAGCAACAACATGTACAGTAGACAGATGAGAGAGAAACCTTCACTAATAACACACAGCAGCAACAACATGTACAGTAGACAGATGAGAGAGAAACCTTCACTAATAACACACAGCAGCAACAACATGTACAGTAGACAGATGAGAGAGAAACCTTCACTAATAACACACAGCAGCAACATGTACAGTAGACAGATGAGAGAGAAACCTTCACTAATAACACACAGCAGCAACAACATGTACAGTAGACAGATGAGAGAGAAACCTTCACTAATAACACACAGCAGCAGCAACATGTACAGTAGACAGATGAGAGAGAAACCTTCACTAATAACACACAGCAGCAACATGTACAGTAGACAGATGAGAGAGAAACCTTCACTAATAACACAGCAGCAGCAACATGTACAGTAGACAGATGAGAGAGAAACCTTCACTAATAACACACAGCAGCAGCAACATGTACAGTAGACAGATGAGAGAGAAACCTTCACTAATAACACACAGCAGCAACAACATGTACAGTAGACAGATGAGAGAGAAACCTTCACTAATAACACAGCAGCAGCAACATGTACAGTAGACAGATGAGAGAGAAACCTTCACTAATAACACACAGCAGCAGCAACATGTACAGTAGACAGATGAGAGAGAAACCTTCACTAATAACACACAGCAGCAACATGTACAGTAGACAGATGAGAGAGAAACCTTCACTAATAACACACAGCAGCAGCAACATGTACAGTAGACAGATGAGAGAGAAACCTTCACTAATAACACACAGCAGCAACATGTACAGTAGACAGATGAGAGAGAAACCTTCACTAATAACACACAGCAGCAACAACATGTACAGTAGACAGATGAGAGAGAAACCTTCACTAATAACACACAGCAGCAACAACATGTACAGTAGACAGATGAGAGAGAAACCTTCACTAATAACACACAGCAGCAGCAACATGTACAGTAGACAGATGAGAGAGAAACCTTCACTAATAACACACAGCAGCAGCAACATGTACAGTAGACAGATGAGAGAGAAACCTTCACTAATAACACACAGCAGCAGCAACATGTACAGTAGACAGATGAGAGAGAAACCTTCACTAATAACACACAGCAGCAACAACATGTACAGTAGACAGATGAGAGAGAAACCTTCACTAATAACACACAGCAGCAACATGTACAGTAGACAGATGAGAGAGAAACCTTCACTAATAACACACAGCAGCAGCAACATGTACAGTAGACAGATGAGAGAGAAACCTTCACTAATAACACACAGCAGCACAACATGTACAGTAGACAGATGAGAGAGAAACCTTCACTAATAACACACAGCAGCAGCAACATGTACAGTAGACAGATGAGAGAGAAACCTTCACTAATAACACACAGCAGCAACAACATGTACAGTAGACAGATGAGAGAGAAACCTTCACTAATAACACACAGCAGCAACAACATGTACAGTAGACAGATGAGAGAGAAACCTTCACTAATAACACACAGCAGCAACATGTACAGTAGACAGATGAGAGAGAAACCTTCACTAATAACACACAGCAGCAACATGTACAGTAGACAGATGAGAGAGAAACCTTCACTAATAACACACAGCAGCAGCAACATGTACAGTAGACAGATGAGAGAGAAACCTTCACTAATAACACACAGCAGCAGCAACATGTACAGTAGACAGATGAGAGAGAAACCTTCACTAATAACACACAGCAGCAGCAACATGTACAGTAGACAGATGAGAGAGAAACCTTCACTAATAACACACAGCAGCAACAACATGTACAGTAGACAGATGAGAGAGAAACCTTCACTAATAACACACAGCAGCAACATGTACAGTAGACAGATGAGAGAGAAACCTTCACTAATAACACACAGCAGCACAACATGTACAGTAGACAGATGAGAGAGAAACCTTCACTAATAACACACAGCAGCAACATGTACAGTAGACAGATGAGAGAGAAACCTTCACTAATAACACACAGCAGCAGCAACATGTACAGTAGACAGATGAGAGAGAAACCTTCACTAATAACACACAGCAGCAACAACATGTACAGTAGACAGATGAGAGAGAAACCTTCACTAATAACACACAGCAGCAACAACATGTACAGTAGACAGATGAGAGAGAAACCTTCACTAATAACACACAGCAGCAGCAACATGTACAGTAGACAGATGAGAGAGAAACCTTCACTAATAACACACAGCAGCAACATGTACAGTAGACAGATGAGAGAGAAACCTTCACTAATAACACACAGCAGCAGCAACATGTACAGTAGACAGATGAGAGAGAAACCTTCACTAATAACACACAGCAGCAGCAACATGTACAGTAGACAGATGAGAGAGAAACCTTCACTAATAACACACAGCAGCAGCAACATGTACAGTAGACAGATGAGAGAGAAACCTTCACTAATAACACACAGCAGCAACAACATGTACAGTAGACAGATGAGAGAGAAACCTTCACTAATAACACACAGCAGCAACATGTACAGTAGACAGATGAGAGAGAAACCTTCACTAATAACACACAGCAGCAACAACATGTACAGTAGACAGATGAGAGAGAAACCTTCACTAATAACACACAGCAGCAACATGTACAGTAGACAGATGAGAGAGAAACCTTCACTAATAACACACAGCAGCAGCAACATGTACAGTAGACAGATGAGAGAGAAACCTTCACTAATAACACACAGCAGCAGCAACATGTACAGTAGACAGATGAGAGAGAAACCTTCACTAATAACACACAGCAGCAGCAACATGTACAGTAGACAGATGAGAGAGAAACCTTCACTAATAACACACAGCAGCAACAACATGTACAGTAGACAGATGAGAGAGAAACCTTCACTAATAACACACAGCAGCAGCAACATGTACAGTAGACAGATGAGAGAGAAACCTTCACTAATAACACACAGCAGCAGCAACATGTACAGTAGACAGATGAGAGAGAAACCTTCACTAATAACACACAGCAGCAACATGTACAGTAGACAGATGAGAGAGAAACCTTCACTAATAACACACAGCAGCAACAACATGTACAGTAGACAGATGAGAGAGAAACCTTCACTAATAACACACAGCAGCAGCAACATGTACAGTAGACAGATGAGAGAGAAACCTTCACTAATAACACACAGCAGCAGCAACATGTACAGTAGACAGATGAGAGAGAAACCTTCACTAATAACACACAGCAGCAACAACATGTACAGTAGACAGATGAGAGAGAAACCTTCACTAATAACACACAGCAGCAACAACATGTACAGTAGACAGATGAGAGAGAAACCTTCACTAATAACACACAGCAGCAACAACATGTACAGTAGACAGATGAGAGAGAAACCTTCACTAATAACACACAGCAGCAACATGTACAGTAGACAGATGAGAGAGAAACCTTCACTAATAACACACAGCAGCAACATGTACAGTAGACAGATGAGAGAGAAACCTTCACTAATAACACACAGCAGCAACAACATGTACAGTAGACAGATGAGAGAGAAACCTTCACTAATAACACACAGCAGCAGCAACATGTACAGTAGACAGATGAGAGAGAAACCTTCACTAATAACACACAGCAGCAACATGTACAGTAGACAGATGAGAGAGAAACCTTCACTAATAACACACAGCAGCAGCAACATGTACAGTAGACAGATGAGAGAGAAACCTTCACTAATAACACACAGCAGCAGCAACATGTACAGTAGACAGATGAGAGAGAAACCTTCACTAATAACACACAGCAGCAACAACATGTACAGTAGACAGATGAGAGAGAAACCTTCACTAATAACACACAGCAGCAACATGTACAGTAGACAGATGAGAGAGAAACCTTCACTAATAACACACAGCAGCAGCAACATGTACAGTAGACAGATGAGAGAGAAACCTTCACTAATAACACACAGCAGCAACATGTACAGTAGACAGATGAGAGAGAAACCTTCACTAATAACACACAGCAGCAGCAACATGTACAGTAGACAGATGAGAGAGAAACCTTCACTAATAACACACAGCAGCAACATGTACAGTAGACAGATGAGAGAGAAACCTTCACTAATAACACACAGCAGCAACAACATGTACAGTAGACAGATGAGAGAGAAACCTTCACTAATAACACACAGCAGCAACAACATGTACAGTAGACAGATGAGAGAGAAACCTTCACTAATAACACACAGCAGCAGCAACATGTACAGTAGACAGATGAGAGAGAAACCTTCACTAATAACACACAGCAGCAGCAACATGTACAGTAGACAGATGAGAGAGAAACCTTCACTAATAACACACAGCAGCAGCAACATGTACAGTAGACAGATGAGAGAGAAACCTTCACTAATAACACACAGCAGCAACAACATGTACAGTAGACAGATGAGAGAGAAACCTTCACTAATAACACACAGCAGCAACATGTACAGTAGACAGATGAGAGAGAAACCTTCACTAATAACACACAGCAGCAGCAACATGTACAGTAGACAGATGAGAGAGAAACCTTCACTAATAACACACAGCAGCAACAACATGTACAGTAGACAGATGAGAGAGAAACCTTCACTAATAACACACAGCAGCAACAACATGTACAGTAGACAGATGAGAGAGAAACCTTCACTAATAACACACAGCAGCAACAACATGTACAGTAGACAGATGAGAGAGAAACCTTCACTAATAACACACAGCAGCAACATGTACAGTAGACAGATGAGAGAGAAACCTTCACTAATAACACACAGCAGCAACATGTACAGTAGACAGATGAGAGAGAAACCTTCACTAATAACACACAGCAGCAGCAACATGTACAGTAGACAGATGAGAGAGAAACCTTCACTAATAACACACAGCAGCAGCAACATGTACAGTAGACAGATGAGAGAGAAACCTTCACTAATAACACACAGCAGCAGCAACATGTACAGTAGACAGATGAGAGAGAAACCTTCACTAATAACACACAGCAGCAACAACATGTACAGTAGACAGATGAGAGAGAAACCTTCACTAATAACACACAGCAGCAACATGTACATTAGACAGATGAGAGGGAAACATTCACTAATAACACACAGCAGCAACAACATGTACAGTAGACAGATGAGAGAGAAACCTTCACTAATAACACACAGCAGCAACATGTACAGTGGACAGATGAGAGAGAAACCTTCACTAATAACACACAGCAGCAGCAACATGTACAGTAGACAGATGAGAGAGAAACCTTCACTAATAACACACAGCAGCAACAACATGTACAGTAGACAGATGAGAGAGAAACCTTCACTAATAACACACAGCAGCAACAACATGTACAGTAGACAGATGAGAGAGAAACCTTCACTAATAACACACAGCAGCAGCAACATGTACAGTAGACAGATGAGAGAGAAACCTTCACTAATAACACACAGCAGCAACATGTACAGTAGACAGATGAGAGAGAAACCTTCACTAATAACACACAGCAGCAGCAACATGTACAGTAGACAGATGAGAGAGAAACCTTCACTAATAACACACAGCAGCAGCAACATGTACAGTAGACAGATGAGAGAGAAACCTTCACTAATAACACACAGCAGCAGCAACATGTACAGTAGACAGATGAGAGAGAAACCTTCACTAATAACACACAGCAGCAACAACATGTACAGTAGACAGATGAGAGAGAAACATTCACTAATAACACACAGCAGCAACATGTACATTAGACAGATGAGAGGGAAACATTCACTAATAACACACAGCAGCAACAACATGTACAGTAGACAGATGAGAGAGAAACCTTCACTAATAACACACAGCAGCAACATGTACAGTAGACAGATGAGAGAGAAACCTTCACTAATAACACACAGCAGCAGCAACATGTACAGTAGACAGATGAGAGAGAAACCTTCACTAATAACACACAGCAGCAGCAACATGTACAGTAGACAGATGAGAGAGAAACCTTCACTAATAACACAGCAGCAGCAACATGTACAGTAGACAGATGAGAGAGAAACCTTCACTAATAACACACAGCAGCAACAACATGTACAGTAGACAGATGAGAGAGAAACCTTCACTAATAACACACAGCAGCAACAACATGTACAGTAGACAGATGAGAGAGAAACCTTCACTAATAACACACAGCAGCAGCAACATGTACAGTAGACAGATGAGAGAGAAACCTTCACTAATAACACACAGCAGCAACATGTACAGTAGACAGATGAGAGAGAAACCTTCACTAATAACACACAGCAACAACAACATGTACAGTAGACAGATGAGAGAGAAACCTTCACTAATAACACACAGCAGCAGCAACATGTACAGTAGACAGATGAGAGCGAAACCTTCACTAATAACACACAGCAGCAGCAACATGTACAGTAGACAGATGAGAGAGAAACCTTCACTAATAACACACAGCAGCAACAACATGTACAGTAGACAGATGAGAGAGAAACCTTAACTAATAACACACAGCAGCAACATGTACAGTAATAATAATAATAATAACAACTTTATTTGTATAGCACTTTTCATACAGAGGTTGCAGTTCAAAGTGCTTCACAACAGTAAAAAATACAGGCATAAGCGAGCATAAAAAGATAGACAGGTAGAATCACAGTGTTTCACATTAGGATCTAGCATCCCAATAGGCTCTCCGCTTACAGTTTTCAGTAACACAAATAGTAAAAATAGTTTAAAATGATTCAGTTTAAAAATAGTAAAATAAAAATAAAATAAAATAAAATAAAAATTATAAAATAGAACGGACATAAAAAATACAGGCATGAGCGAGCATAGCAAGATATGGCAAGTGACAACAATGCATAAAGTTTACAGACAATCCATGCTGATTGATCTGCCATAAGCAAGTGAAAGTTTACAGACAATCCATGCTGATTGATCTGCCATAAGCAAGTGAAAATTACAGTCTGTTCTAACAAACCAAACTGCCATGTATTAAAGTTTACAGACAATCCATGCTGATTGATCTGCCATAAGCATAAGATTACAGTCTGTTCTAACAAACCAAACTGCTACAACCAGGACACAGTTAACCTGGTTCTACTAACAGCCAGGACACAGTTAACCTGGTTCTAATACAGCCAGGACACAGTTAACCTGGTTCTACAACAGCCAGGACACAGTTAACCTGGTTCTACTACAGCCAGGACACAGTTAACCTGGTTCTACAATGCTACAGCCAGGACACAGTTAACCTGGTTCTACTAACAGCCAGGACACAGTTAACCTGGTTCTACTACAGCCAGGACACAGTTAACCTGGTTCTACTAACAGCACATTAGGATCTAGCATCCTAATAGGCTCTCTATTCAGTAATTAAAAAGTGCACTAACCGACGGACATAAAAAAAAAATACAGGCATGAGCGAGCATAGCAAATAATAAGAATAGTTTAAAATGATTCAGTTTAAAAATAGTCATCAGTAAGAAGTAAAAAGTGCAATAACCGACACATGAATTTGATAGGCAGTGTAAAAGAGTAGGCAGGGTAAGAATAAATACAAGTTGTGTCAGGATATCCCTGATGTTTCCTCTTGCCACTAGGTGGTAGCAGATATCTATCAGTGAAATGCCTGAGCAAAGAGATAGGTTTTAAGCTGTCTTTTAAAGATGTCTAGCGAGTTGGCTTCCCTGATGTTTTGGGGTAGTTTGTTCCATAGTTTTGGGGCATAGTTGATAAAGGCTGCATTACCGATCCTCTTTTGACTGCTTCTGGGAGCCTCTAGTAGTCCAGCAGCTGATGATCGCAGTGTTCTTGCTGGTGTGTAATTTATTAGAGTGTTGGCGATGTAGCTAGGTCCCTGTCCATTTAGAGCTTTGTATGTAAGGAGAAGGACCTTAAAGTCAATTCTAAATGTTACAGGAAGCCAGTGTAAAGCGGCTAAGACTGGACTAATGTGCT
>NW_028174444.1:77908-95408 GCF_963971535.1 Notolepis coatsorum | reverse complement strand
GAGCTTAGTCTTAGTGGTTCCCTTTCAGATGAGAGGTGATGCAAGAGCTGAGTCACACGCCGAGGAGAAACTCACAGCGGTCTTCTCGCCATGCGGCGTTTCCACTGCTAACCATTTTCCATTTTCCATTTTCTTTTACTCAGAGATGGTTTTGCCTACAGTGGAAATAGTTTGAGACAGATGACTTACAAGTGTCTGCTATCATAAATAAAAATAAAACAATTAGTGAAACATTTTACAGAAAGTGAACACCGTCCAATGTTTGCATGTGTGGTATTTGCCTGACAAATCAACAATTTCAGTCAAGCTACTCTTTGTGAGTTTTATTTCATACCAAGCATGTGATCAGATCATGTTTCAAACCGAATTTTGGGGAGGTCGATGAGGATTAGGCCACTGAGCCTTGGATGATCATTTATTTCAATAATGTTGAAGACTGCACTGATCAAGCTGATGTGATGATGTCACGATGACGTTTATGTAGCAAGAGAAAATGTCACATTTACTGTAGAGTGTTACATTTACATCCCCTACTATAATCTGGTATACATTTTTTTTTATATTCTAACTCAAATGGATGGAGTCTCCTTCTGTCTGTACGACTGTCCTTCAAATTCTCCAGAACCGTTCATCCGGTCGACTTCAGACTCGGCATCGCTGAGGACCCAAGGAAGTACAGTATTGCGTGCGAGATATGGAGATCTACGGAACATGTTTATTAGCAGTTTGTATAATAGTAGTAGTTACACGAACAACCGACATTGGTGACATTGACGTTGGTGACATCTAGCAGAGAAAAGGAAAAAGGCATTTGTTGCCAAGGTTAACCATCTGTAGTGTGGTAGTGAAAGGGTTAACCAAGGTCACAAACAGCCATCGAGAACCCGTTCTATTTTCATGTAACGTGTTTGTTTTCAGTCATTACAGAAGCAACATAAAACCACTAAGACTGCCGTTAGGTTATGACTATAACCAAGTTCTGTTAATAGTGGTGACGCTCGGCGTCACTCATGCACTGTCCTCGCACACGTGCACGCGCACTGAATAAAGACCACAATGTACTTTTAATCCCAATATTTGTCTGACCACACCCCTATCAGCTGACCTACATAAGCAGGTGTGTGGTCACCTGCTCTCCTCCTTCCCAAGCTTTCACCACAAGGTGAGATCAAGGGCCGCAGCGGCGTCGGACGCCGAGCGCCACCACTATTAACAGAACTTGGTTATAGTCATAACCTAACGTTCTGTATCATAGTCGGTTCCGCTCGGCGTCACTCATGCACATAGGGAGGCCGAGCGGAGCCACCGGCCGACAAATACACCCCGCTGAAGGCCCCCCACAACCATCAGAACAGGGAGGGCCGAGCCCCCCCGACCCCCCCTAATGGAGGGCACCCCCCCTATTGGAGGTTTCCCGGGAGGGCGACGGACCCGACCGTGCGAAGAGGCACTCAAGCAACTCAACGCACAGGGTGAGCAGACCGTGGCCTGACCCCACGACTACACACACGCACAACCCGCATGCCACCCAGGAACGAACGGAGGGAACAACCTCGTTACTGCCCCCAGAATCACGGGGTCAAGGGCAAACCCAACCCTGTGGTAAGGCCGTAGCAGTGGAGCGCGAAGGAAGGCCCAGACCCACCAGAGGGACTGGACCCCCTGGAATGGGGGCCCGGAGAAGTCCATGATGCCAGCATCAAGACCCCACCAGGTGGGCACTTAGTGACCCCGCCCCCCACATCGCCAGCGTATTCGGACAAAGGCCCCTCAGCCGAGCGGGCCCTGTCCCCCCAATAGTACACCGCCTGGCACACTGACCCTGCAGAACAGGCAGTCAGCATGGCCGTAAGCACACAAAAAAGGTTAACCAACGGAAGCAGGCAGCGCACCGGGGAAAAACCAGGCAACAGGCTGTTAACCCTAGCCTGGAGACTGCGGACGAGACAGGCGCCAGAGGGGACAGCTGAACACAGCCGCCCCGGCGGAAGGGGCGTAAGCTGGCGTTGTTGCATGACCAAGCCTCCATTTAAAAAAAAAAACACCCAGAGGGGTTGAGGCAGAGAAGGCTGACACGATTGGCAGATGTCATGAACGTGCAGGGGCACCCTCAACCGGTGAACCCGGGAGTTGACACTGCTCCAACACACCAGGGAATCAACCACCTTGGTGTTACCCAATGCGGTGGTTGTTCCTATAACCCCTCAAGAAAAAACTACAAAACACACCTGCAGGTATACACCGGCTATACCGCAGTACAAGTGTTTCAGTTTTCAAAAAAGGGTTAACCCAGGCCTACGGGTCGACGAAACATTACTTCGGACCGGGCCCGGCGATACGGGAAGCACAGGGTCACCAGAGGAGGTCAAAGACCACCCCAACAGGCCCCTCTTCGCCATGCGTGAGAGAGGAGCGAAAAAGAATGGAGAACCAGCCCCAAGCACACCGTACTTGGTATTCCCAGGAGGTCTCCCAACCAAGTACTAACCAGGACCAACCTGTGTAGCGGCCGAGATCTGACGAGATTGAGCGTGTACAGGTTGGCATGGCCGTAAGCCATTACTGTGCTGAGTAAAAAATTTACCCAACCAGGGTCTCCATAGCGCTTAACCCTGTGACACCCGGACAGACCTGGCATTTTTCCCCTGAAAAAAGCCAAAGTCCCTCAGGGTACCAGAACAGCAGATCTGCATCCCCGGCGGACAACGGGTTCAACTGATCCGGACCAGCATGACCAGAACCAGTCCCGTGCCCTAACCACGCCGACATGCCTACTCCAGGAGAAGGGGCAGATATGCGTGTTGATCTTAAACATGAAAAGAAGGCGCCACCCAGACGTTCGGGGCGAACCGCGCCCGGTGGCCCACCCCCAGGGCGTGAGACCCCTCTACATATGTTCAGATCCATTCCGTCATCATCCCCCAGATATGAACGAGAATCCGTCGACAACCAAAACAGGTCGTCGGAAGAGGAAAAACCTCCATCCCAGTTGCTTTATAAAAACGCCGTTTTAACCCCAAGCAACCAAGGCGTGCCAGTCAGTCGCCTGATTACAGAACACCCCGAGCTAGCACTATGCGTGCGTCGGGACACAACCACATCAATGAACAGGCTATTTAGACCTGTCATTGAATCCCCAAGGCGCCCAGGGGAACGACAAGAGGGGTGTGATACTTCCTAACTCCAACTATTTTTAAAAGAAAAGAAGGAAGCACCAACAGTATGTATCCCAGTCTACACGGCCGGGGGTAAATTTCTTTTACATTTTTACATTCCACAACCCTCCCATAGAGAGGAGACGGAAATCCCCAGAGAGACTTCCCACGCGAGCTGTACAGATTGAAAAGAACTAAGGCTGTCAAATATATCGCGTTAATATCGCGTTAACTCCCGATTCTATTAATGCCACTAATTTTTTTAACTCAAGATTAACAAAAAAAAAAAAAAAAAATGTTTTTTACTAGACTTCACTCAGGTGTATTATTGATGCTCTCATTGATACTATGTTTGTTTCTGAAGTGTGTGTGTGTGTGTGTGTGTGTGTGTGTGTGTGTGTGTGTGTGTGTGTGTGTGTGTGTGTGTGTGTGTGTGTGTGTGTGTGTGTGTGTGTGTGTGTGTGTGTGTGTGTGTGTGTGTGTGTGTGTGTGTGTGTGTGTGTGTGTGTGTGTGTGTGTGTGTGTGTGTGTGTGAGATATAGAGAGAGAGGGGGGTGAGAGAGATGAGGAAGGGGCAAAAGAGAAAAAGAGCTGGGAGAGTGTGTGTGTGAGGGAGAGAGAGGGGGGTGTGTGATTAATCAGCCCTTGTGTGTGTGAATGTAACAAGTTCCTAACGTTTTCTTTCCCCTATTATTTCATGCACACTTTATTCATTGTTTTAAATTATTATTTTCTTTTAAGTTATTTTGTGCATCACTCTGTTTTGAATTTGATGCAAATTTGCAATGCATGAGGGTCATCCTTTTGTGTTAAATGGCTGCACAAAGCAAGCATTTGTTGACTCGCATGTTGATAAGAGTATTAAAACTTGGAACTTGAAAAAGATCTGTTTAAGGTAAAAAAAATAAATTAAAAAAAATGCGATTAATTTGCGATTAATCGCGAGTTAACTATGGACAATCATGCGATTAATCGAGTTAAATATTTTAATCGTTTGACAGCACTAAAAAGAACATATTGCACCTTGAGCCATGTAAAAGTTTGGTTTTAGGGCTCTCCGGGGAGGAGGCACTGAACCCATACACACTCAATAATCGAATTGAATCGAATACACACACAATAGAGTAGGACTCCTTCTTGAGGTTCCACTCACCTTATCAATCTGAGGAGGAGGCTCTGTACTCTGAGGAGGCTCCCTCACATGGAAGGAGAGTCCCAACTCACAGAAGGCCTGAATAGGAGCTTCGTGAGGAGGAGCCCTGACCACCCCCCGTTTTAAACAGATCCATCGTATGGACCTGAACAGCACACGGAAGTCCTACCAACAGAGACGCACACGGTGACGTACTCTATGGCGGGAGAATTTCTGCGGTGCACACGCCCAATATTCCAGGGCGTAGGACCAGGAAACTTCCTCCCCCCCCCCCCCCCCCCTACCCTGTAACGTGCCGAAACGCAACGTGACAGGAACCTTGAAGGCCAGGTGGGTTTACCCCTGACCAACAGAAAAAAGGGGGAGGAAAGGTTACCAGTTCACCCCTTTACGACCCCACACCCATGATACGATGTAATGACAAAAAGAGAGTATGACACAGTCATAGTCAGCTCCATGAAGCGTCTAACAGCTTCACACAGCGCATGTGCTAACCTGCTATCTGATTTTTACTAAGGAAAAAACACAGAATAGAGAGGGCTCTCCAAGAGCCCCGGTACCAAACTTACACATGTGCTTCTGTGGCCAGCCCAACCCATTTGTAGGTCACATGACACACACAACCCATCATCACCTACAAAAAATGGCAAAAACACTCTACAGAGGAACGCCGTTTTTCATGAGAGAATACATAATTCTCGATTAGTATCGGCCACAGGCCTTGCTAAGCACACATGAAAAGCGACCAAACAATCTTCCAGGCCATCAGGCTGCTAAACGAACAATGAATGAACACTACACAACAACAACCACCAAACGCACATAGCACACACATCCACACGCACACACTCACTTTAAACAAACACACTGTAGCACCCACTCCACACACTTTATAGCACACACCCACTTTAAACAAACACACTGTAACACCCACTCCCCACACTTTATATTTATTGATGAAGGATTGCACTACAACTCGTACACCTTACTGTAAATTGTACCTAAATTGTACCTCATCCCATTTCTGCTTTGCACTATATAGTACTGTACATTAGTACACTGCATAGTATTGTATATTATATGGTAACTCAGAACATTGTACATATGTCTATACCGAACACTGTGACCTCATTTTCTTCTTCTAAAATTACATGCAGGGCCGCCTCAGGGGGTGTGCGAGCAGTGCGGTCGCACAGGGCCTCGCGGGAAGGGGGGCCTCGCAATTTTTTATTATTCTTTTTTTTTTTCGAGGCCCCCCTTCCCGCGAGGCCCTTTTTCATCACAGACCTAAAATCTAGTTTTGATTATATGCTTATATATTTCACATTAGACACGTTTGTAGAATGTGTCTGACTTGTTCCTGCCTCTGCGGCTCTGCAGACTGCAGTTTTCCGGTTTCTGCGGCTTTGCTGCTCTACAGATTTTAGGATAGTGTTTCCGGTCTCTTATCCCGTCCGCCGTAATAGAAGAAGAAGAAGAAGAAGACACACGACACGAGGTAGAGGGATGATCTAATTCAGCGCGGAGGATGTCTTTTCAAAAGCAGCATGGATCAGAAGAAATTACACCGTGGGCCAAGAAAGTCTCCTTCCAACTTTACCATTGGCGCCGCATTGATACTGCGTTATGATGAGTCAACCTATGATTATATTCCCGCCGTGGACCTATCTCTCTTTCTCTCTCTCTGGAGCCAAACTGGTCGACTAGCTAATAGTACTACTAGTAGCTAACAGTGTGTGCCTGGTGAGAGCACCTGGCTGTATGTAGCCGCATAGCTTGCTTCTGCGTTAGCTAATGGTTAGCACAAGCATCAAACGAACATTCCCAGCTGAAGCTAAACAGCTAACTGGCTAACAGTTAGCTCAATCAGCTGTTAGCTAATTAGCTGTTAGCTTGTGCTAACCATTAGCTAACGCAGAAGCAAGCTATGCGGCTACATACAGCCAGGTGCCTGATTGAGCTAACTGTTAGCCAGTTAGCTGTTTAGCATCAGCTGGGAACGTTCGTTTGATGCTATCAGTTAGCCTTGAGAATAGCAGGGGGTTCTGGCAATCTGACTACGACATCATCTTTGACAGAAGATGTAGTCGGGCCTGCACCATGACAAGGCTCTGGCCATAGCTTATTTGTCCTGACAGCGAGAGGCCTTTCGTCAACGTGGAGACCTGTGTTGCGGCCTTTCGCCCTGCGTTCCTTTTGTGCAGGTAAGATTAATGAAAATGTCATGACATTACCCCACTCTTCCTTCCTTCCCCTCCCGAATGTTTTGTTAATAACGATGTTTTTTTCCAGGCAAAACATATGCTACTTCACAACATTTGGAGATACGACATGTGCTGTGTGTGAATGTCTTGGTCGTTTGTGTAGCTTGGGTAGCGTTGGGCCGTTGGCCAAAGCTGTGTGTGGCCTGGTGTCACAGTACCTGGCTAGCCTATTTAGCTGATGTCGGCCATTGGCTCCTTGCTGCTTTGGTTTCTCTGGTATAGACCCTCTTCTTGTTGGATTTAAGTGTTGATCTTTGTCCTTTTGGATCTCTCATACATGCTCTAGTCTCTCTCTAACACACACACACATGACACATGACAAACACACATGTTCTCTCTCTCTCTCTCTCTCTCTTTCTAACACACACAGTCTGCCTATGGCGGCCTTTCTCGATGGCTAGGCTGTGCTCAAGGATCTTCAGTCACAGTGCTCAGGTATTCTGCCACTGTGTACTCTCTGTTTAGGGCCAAATAGCATTTCAATTTCTTTCCAATGTGTCTCTCTCTCTCTCTCTCTCTCTCTCTCTCTCTCTCTCTCTCTCTCTCTCTCTCTCTCTCTCTCTCTCTCTCTCTCTCTCTCTCTCTCTCTCTCTCTTGGATTTAAGTGTTGATCTTTGTCCTTTTGAATCTCTCATACATGCTCTAGTCTCTCTCTAACACACACACACATGACAAACACACATGTTCTCTCTCTCTCTCTCTCTCTTTCTAACACACACAGTCTGCCTATGGCGGCCTTTTTCGATGGCTAGGCTGTGCTCAAGGATCTTCAGTCACAGTGCTCAGGTATTCTGCCACTGTGTACTCTCTGTTTAGGGCCAAATAGCATTTCAATTTCTTTCCAATGTGTCTCTCTCTCTCTCTCTCTCTCTCTCTGTACACTGTATATTGACTGTAGAACGGGAGCTCTCTCTCGCTCTCTCTTTTGCTATATGTTGACTGTATCATGCCCCGCCTCGGGCAGCGCTATTATTTAAGAATATGTTGACTGTAAAAAAAAATATATATATATATATATATATATATATATATATTTTTTTAACCTTTTGGGGGGGGGGGGGGGGGGGGGGGGGCTCGCGTTAAATCTCGCACAGGGCCTCGCATTTCTCCCAGGCGGCCCTGATTACATGCTATACTATGTTATTTGATACTATCTTGTCTAGCACAGTCTCTGGAGCGTAACAGTAAGAAGCATTTTGTATGAAAGTATTCTGTACTTCTGTATGACAACTATTAAAGAAACTTGAAACTTGAAACTTGAAACTTTTCTTTTAGGAAAACACTGTTCATTGTCATTACAGGCTGAGAAAAGAATCATTCTTTACTCATATGTCACTAAGCATAGCTTTATAGGTTAGTTTAACCCCCTTAGTTGTGAGTACACAGTACATAAACACACATGATGTTTCTCAACACAACAAACCAGATCATTTTCACATCTGTAACGAACAACCCGATTTGCATGGAGAAGCTAAATACCAGTGACAAGACAATTCACACATAACTCGCATCGTATCCTAAATGTAGTGCAGCAACACTCGTTTTGGAAAACATCGTTATTTAAAAAACTTTTAGAAGGGAAAGCAAGAAGAAGTGCTCAAGGTCTGGTCAGACCTTGCCTACCTTGAGCGCAGATCAAGCGAAACTGCAGCCTCTAACAAGGCACCGTAGTAAACACAGCCGTTCTGTGTTGTCGACCTGGGCAGCGTCGCCGCTCCATCCCGTCGCTACGGTCCCCCTTGTTGACGCAGTCCTTGCCATCCTGGCTCAGGGCAGGTTCGACGAACATCCTCTGTCAAAGATGACGTCGTAGTCAAGAGTGTTTAAAACATGTTATAATCAAAGCACGTTCAACAGTGTAGCATTAAGCTAACGGCCGCACTCGGCCGATAGCAGCAAGCTAACGTTTCCTAGCCTAGCCTAGGTAGGCCACGACTAGCACGCAAGCTAACATTTCCTAGCCTAGTGATCACAACAGGCTAGCGCCGCAGCTAACAGCTGACTGGCTAACAGTAGGCCACCACTAGCACGTAAGCTAAGCAGCTATCACCTGAACTTGTACACAATGATATAACAATCACTCAGACAGGCCGCCGTTCTGAAACCATCCTCACTGTTTAAGAGAGAAGAGAAACAAGATGTTAACACAGTTTTACAACGGTGATTTTACCAACACCCGACGGAGCCAGCACAATACCCAACTGGCCTGTAGCTGACTTGAACACAGATCTTCCGCTAACGAACATCCATGCCCATATTTCCTCGTGAGGGAATACTCTCATTTGTATATGAAAGAAGGGGCCTCACGGTGACAGAGAAACAACCACTCGTCCAGAAAACACAGGGATCACCAGTGTTATTGGTCGTGGCCCACTAGTTAATTATAATGGGCCTCAGACCAAGGTCTTCCGCCGTCGCCTAAGAGGCTGAACAAAAGACCCTAGTCTGGGGACATTGTCAACTAGCCCCCATAGCACTAACAGACAAGTGGAGCTCACCAGCAAAAACATAACTCACCAAACCTGGAACCCACCGCTTCTCACAACAGCGGCGCGTCCTACAGTCCAGCTGTGCCTTTACCGCAACCAGCACACAGCAAGGACTGCAGTTGGAAAGCATGTAGCGGCGCGAACTCCCAATACGAAAAACCGGTGGAGGATTTTTAGAATGATCATCATCTTCCAGACACTCCAGTACGAAGACAATATCGCCGTATTTTACTCGAATATAGTGAGAGAGAAAATAAAGATATGATGTCAACGTATCGCTTGTTTTCCAACTCTTCTCCTACCATCACATCACGTCAAGTGGGGATCTACCGAGGCACTTCCTTGTGGTGAAAGAGAGAAAGGAGGAGAGCAGGTGACCACACACCTGCTTATGTAGGTGAGCTGATAGGGGTGTGGTCAGACAAATATTGGGATTAAAGGTACATTGTGGTCTTTATTCAGTGCACGTGCACGTGTGCGAGGACAGTGCATGAGTGACGCCGAGCGGAACCGACTATGATACAGAACATCTGTTAAACCGAAATGTGTTTTAAAGTAAGTGAGTTCACAGTCCATGTAGTGTAGTGTAGTGTAGTGTAGTGTAGTGTAGTGTATAGTAGTGTAGTGTAGTGTAGTGTAGTGTAGTGTAGTGTAGTGTAGTGTAGTGTAGTGTAGTGTAGTGTAGTGTAGTGTAGTGTAGTGTAGTGTTTTGTGATGTGGTACTTAGCTTAGCCACCTGTGATACCAATACCGGCAGCTAACTTGCCAAATAAATTTGCTGCTAGCTAAGCCTCTCACATCTGAAATGATGCGCACAACACCACACAAGTAGAGCAGTCTGTGTCCAAATGACATGTGAGATGCCTTGTTTAATAACTTTGGAATACTTGATGTGCTATCAGAGATGCAGTCTTTGCCATCTGAAACTAGACCATGGTGTGATACGAATTCCACCTAGCACATTTAGTATATATATAATTAAACCTTTTTTCTTTCTTTTCAGTTGGGAGAAGTTTTTGGAGCCCCCCTCTGGGTGGCGCTCTAGGCAACCACCTATGTCGCCTATAGGAAGCTCTGCCCCTGATTGTGTGATATTCACAGACAATTCTGTGCAGCTGTGTGACATGCAACACATTTACATACTTATCATACTTGGCAGACTTTGGTGATATTCAACAGGCCAACATGGCGTAATGGAAGGCATCTCTCTCCATGTCCGTCCTTTGATTTCCTGGTGAACCCACTCAGCCAATGGACTTCACACGTGGCAGTCACATACCCACGTGGCCACACCACCTACCCAACCTCCTCCAATGTACAGTTTCCCACCCCACCTACCCAACCTCCTCCAACATTAACATTCATTAACATTCTGTGTGGTAGTGAAAGGGTTAACCTTATGTAGTGTGGTAGTGAAAGGGTTAACCTTCTGTAGTGTGGTAGTGAAAGGTTAACCTTCTGTAGCGTGATAGTGAAAGGTTAACCTTCTGTAGTGTGGTAGTGAAAGGTTAACCTTATGTAGTGTGGTAGTGAAAGGGTTAACATTATGTGTGTTAGTGAAAGGGTTAACCTTATGTAGTGTGGTATTGAAAGGGTTAACCTTCTGTAGTGTGGTAGTGAAAGGTTAACCTTCTGTAGTGTGGTAGTGAAAGGTTAACCTTATGTAGTGTGGTAGTGAAAGGGTTAAACTTCTGTAGTGTGGTAGTGAACGGGTTAACCTTCTGTACTGTGGTAGTGAACGGGTTAACCTTCTGTAGTGTGGTAGTGAATGGGTTAACCTTCTGTAGTGTGATAGTGAAAGGTTAACGTTCTGTAGTGTGGTAGTGAACGGGTTAACCGTCTGTAGTGTGGTAGTGAAAGGTTAACCTTCTGTAGTATGGTAATGAAAGGGTTAACCTTCTGTAGTGTGGTAGTGAAAGGTTAACCTTCTGTAGTGTGGTAGTGAAAGGGTTAACCTTATGTAGTGTGGTAGTGAACGGGTTAACCTTCTGTAGTGTGGTAGTGAACGGGTTAACCTTCTGTAGTGTGGTAGTGAAAGGGTTAACCTTCTGTAGTGTGATAGTGCAAGGTTAACCTTATGTAGTGTGGTAGTGAAAGGGTTAACCGTCTGTAGTGTGGTAGTGAAATGTTAACCTTCTGTAGTGTGGTAGTGAAAGGTTAACCTTCTGTAGTGTGGTAGTGAAAGGGTTAACTGTCTGTAGTGTGGTATTGAAAGGGTTAACCTTCTGTAGTGTGGTAGTGAAATGTTAACCTTCTGTAGTGGGGTAGTGAAAGGTTAACTTTCTGTAGTGTGGTAGTGAAATGGTTAACCTTCTGTAGTGTGGTAGTGAACGGGTTAACCTTCTGTAGTGTGGTAGTGAACGGGTTAACCTTATGTAGTGTGGTACTGAACGGGTTAACCTTCTGTAGTGTGATAGTGAAAGGTTAACGTTCTGTAGTGCGGTAGTGAACAGGTTAACCGTCTGTAGTGTGGTAGTGAAAGGTTAACCTTCTGTAGTATGGTAGTGAAAGGGTTAACCTTCTGTAGTGTGGTAGTGAAAGGTTAACCTTCTGTAGTGTGGTAGTGAAAGGGTTAACCTTCTGTAGTGTGGTAGTGAAAGGTTAACCTTCTATGTGGTAGTGAAAGGTTAACCTTCTGTAGTGTGGTAGTGAAAGGGTTAACCTTCTGTAGTGTGGTAGTGAAAGGTTAATCTTCTGTAGTGTGGTAGTGAATGGTTAACCTTCTGTAGTGTGGCAGTGAAAGGTTAACCTTCTGTAGTGTGGTAGTGAAAGATTAACCTTCTGTAGTGTGGTAGTGAAAGGTTAACCTTCTGTAGTGTGGTAGTGAAAGGGTTAACCTTCTGTAGTGTGGTAGTGAACGGGTTAACCTTCTGTAGTTGATAGTGAAAGGGTTAACCTTCTGTAGTGTGGTAGTGAAAGGTTAACCTTCTGTAGTGTGGTAGTGAAAGGTTAACCTTCTGTAGTGTGGTAGTGAAAGGTTAACGAGTACTCATATAACTCGTTATATAGCGTACTTACATCGCGTCCCGCTCTTAAGCCATACCGAGATATGGGGTAGAGCGGACACCCATACCCACACACCCCTGCTACCCCACCAAAGGACGGGAAGCACCACAGACCTCAGAACCGCCTGGGAGACAGAACCCCCGGTCATGTCCATGAGGTAAAACCTTATGAAGGGACCCGGGGAGGACCATGAAGCTGCAGCACAGATGTCCTCCACCGAGGCCCCACCCAGCAGAGCGGCAGAGGCCGCCACCCCACGAGTGGAGTGCACCCTGACGCCCACAGGGGGATCCAGCCCGGCCAAGGTGTAGCAGAGGGCAATGCCCTCGCACAACCAATGGGACAGGCGCTGTTTCGATAGTGCCTTACCGGCACGAGAACCACCGTAACAGACAAAAAGCTGATCGTTAACCCTGAGGCCCTGAGTACGGCTGAGGTAAATCCCCAAGCACGGACCGGACATGACAGGTGAAGGCCCGCATCTAACTCACTAGCGTGAGGAGGTGGACGAAACGCCTGAACCACAATATCCCTGGAGCGGAAGGAACTCCGGATATTTTTAGGCACGAAGGCAGGATTAGGCCGCAGAGTGGCACCGCAATCGGAACGAAAGACAGGCACTCTGGTCGTACCGAGAGAGCACAAAGCTCACCCACGTGTTCAGCGGAGGTGACGGCCAGCAAGAACGCAGTCTTGAACGACAGCTGTTCCAACGGCGCTTGCTCAAGAGGCTCAAACGGGGCCAAGGACAACCGACCGAGGACCGATTGAAGATCCCAACTCGGAGCCAAAGAGCGTTTTACCGGCTCAACGCGTCGGGCGCCAAGCAGGAAACGCTTCACAAGAGGGTGGCTGAACAAAACATCACCCTCAAATCCCTCATGATAAGAGGATATAGCTGCTGCATATACCCTCACCGTCGAAGCCGACAGTCTATCAATGAGAGACTGGAGGTAAACAAGGACAGTATCTAGTGGGCAGGGCACCGGTCCCTGCCCCCCGCCTTACACCACTCCTGGAACATACGCCATCTGCCCGCGTTAGCGCGACAGTGGAGGGAGCATGCGCATTCCGGATGGTATCAACCACAGAAGGGTCCATCCTTTACTTACCCTCTCACCAGCCAAACCATCAGACGTTGGCACAACACCGGGTGCTGAACAGCGACCCGTGTGCTTGAGTGAGGGCCTTCGCCGACCAAGGAATAGGCCATGGCGGAGCTACCAGTAGCTGGACCAGGACCGGGAACCACACAGCTGCGGCCCGGTCCGGCGCAATCAGGATCAAGGACCTGCGCTTCTCAACGTACCCGCCCCAACAACTGACCTAACAGATGTATGGGGAAAGAATCCCAGGCGGCACGGCATCGGTCCCAGACCTGCCTGGCTATGTCCGGACGTAATCCCCACCCGTCAGGATGAGCACCGCCCCGCGACATTACACCTGTACCCACATTCACCTTGCCGGGGATGTGGAGAGCCCTCAGGCCGCGCAGATGGAGGACGCCCATAGCCAGCCGCCCGCCGCCCGGTGCAGACGGGGGGAGCGTACTCCTCCCTGTCTGTCGATATACGACACTGACGTCGTATTGTCCATCCTGATCAACAACGTTTGAGGACCAGAAGGACCGCTTTCAATACCAACACATTGAATGTAGCGCAGACCGGGCAGCATGGTTTGCCAGCTGCCCCCTACTGCGTTGGCCCGACGCGTCTCCAGCGAGGGAGGCGTCGGTGAAAAACGTGACGTGTGACAGCGCCGTAACCGTCCTATGACGGAACTTCCCGAGCGTGTCGACAACACGCTCTGAGAGGGATGCCCATAGCCCTCCAACCGTTGACTGGGAAGAGGAGTACTCTACTTCCAGTCTACAGCAAACCCCAGGCTGGTAGGGACCTGCCTGGTACGAGACCCGACGATCCACCTTGACCGCGAAGGACCAGAATGTCGTCAGGGCAGAATACACTTCGTAACCTTCTGTAGTGTGGTAGTAAAGGGTTAACCTTCTGTAGTGTGGTAGTAAAGGGTTAACCTTCTGTAGTGTGGTAGTGAAAGGTTAACCTTCTGTAGTGTGGTAGTAAAGGGTTAACCTTCTGTAGTGTGGTAGTGAAAGGTTAACCTTCTGTAGTGTGGCAGTAAAGGGTTAACCTTCTGTAGTGTGGTAGTGAAAGGTTAACCTTCTGTAGTGTGGTAGTGACAGGTTAACCTTCTGTAGTGTGGTAGTGAAAGGTTAACCTTCTGTAGTGTGGTAGTGAAAGGTTAACCTTCTGTAGTGTGGTAGTGAAAGGTTAACCTTCTGTAGTGTGGTAGTGAACGGTTAACCTTCTGTAGTGTGGTAGTGAACGGTTAACCTTCTGTAGTGTGGTAGTGAAAGGTTAACCTTCTGTAGTGTGGTAGTGAAAGGTTAACCTTCTGTAGTGTGGTAGTGAAAGGTTAACCTTCTGTAGTGTGGTAGTGAACGGTTAACCTTATGTAGTGTGGTAGTGACAGGTTAACCTTCTGTAGTGTGGCAGTAAAGGGTTAACCTTCTGTAGTGTGGTAGTGAAAGGTTAACCTTCTGTAGTGTGGTAGTGAAAGGTTAACCTTCTGTAGTGTGGTAGTGAAAGGGTTAACCTTCTGTAGTGTGGTAGTGAAAGGGTTAACCTGCTGTAGTGTGGTAGTGAAAGGGTATAAACACTGTTGTGCGTAATGTTTTTATGTATAGTGAAACCATTTTTATCCACTTTCCATAATGTGTACACAGTGAAATAATAACAAGCAAAGAGAAACACGGAGAGACAGGAACAGAGTCCTTCATGACATCAAGTTCAAGTTCATGTACATTACAGTGACATGCTTGGTCAAGTTCATGTACATTACAGTGACATGCTTGGTCCAGTTCAAGGTACATTACAGTGACATGCTTGGTCCAGTTCATGTACATTACAGTGACATGCTTGGTCCAGTTCATGTACATTACAGTGACATGCTTGGTCCAGTTCATGTACATTACAGTGACATGCTTGGTCCAGTTCATGTACATTACAGTGACATGCTTGGTCCAGTTCATGTACATTACAGTGACATGCTTGGTCCAGTTCATGTACATTACAGTGACATGCTTGGTCCAGTTCATGTACATTACAGTGACATGCTTGGTCCAGTTCATGTACATTACAGTGACATGCTTGGTTCTGTACATGTACATTACAGTGACATGCTTGGTTCAGTTCATGTACATTACAGTGACATGCTTGGTTCTGTACATGTACATTACAGTGACATGCTTGGTTCAGTTCATGTACATTACAGTGACATGCTTGGTCCAGTTCATGTGCATTACAGTGACATGCTTGGTCCAGTTCATGTACATTACAGTGACATGCTTGGTCCAGTTCATGTACATTACAGTGACATGCTTGGTCCAGTTCATGTACATTACAGTGACATGCTTGGTCCAGTTCATGTACATTACAGTGACATGCTTGGTCCAGTTCATGTACATTACAGTGACATGCTTGGTCCAGTTCATGTACATTACAGTGACATGCTTGGTTCTGTACGAGCCCCTGAGGATGTGCTTCACACAGTCAAAGAAGTTAAAAGAATAAAGTCCAAACAAAATATACAATATACAAACTAAAGTACAAAATTAAGTACAAAATACAAACAATGGTCCTCATTCTCGAACAGATATACGTAAAAGTTACCAATAATTCCTTCGTAACTCGATTTACGTACTTATTCGGCATTCTCGAACGGCTTCGTATTGTAAATTCTTTGTAGGATTTAAGAACTGGAAAAGGCAGTCGTAAGTTGGACAGAGCCGTGTGCGCCTGTGTTTCCAACAGCTTTCTCCGCGACAAGCCATAGGGGATTGCCGATACTACAGACATCCGTGGAATGAAATAATTATAATGATAACTAATAGGACAATATTTGTATCATTAATAATTACCATTTGCATTTATAGTCCTGACTCAATGAGGCATCATGAGCATTACACACACACTGCAAACGTACTAAATAAGAACTAAACCGATCGTCGCGGATATAGCTACTGTATAGTGGAATATACTGTATTAATATGCAATATACTGTCTTCTTCTCTATGATATTATTTATTGTTGGTTTGATGCATTTCTATTGCTAAACGAAATAATTGCGGAGAAACGGCTTAGTGAGGCAGCCTCAGTGCACACACACACACACACACACACACACACACACACACACACACACACACACACACACACACACACACACACACACACACACACACACACACACACACACACACACACACACACACACACACACACACACACACACACACACACACACACACACACTCAGGGGTGTGTTGCTCATGGGACGAGGTTGCGCTGCACTTGACTGATGCGCCAACTCGCTAAGTACCCACCTGGGCTACTTTGCATATCAATAGCGCCGGTCGTCAGGTGTGTTAAAATACGTTCTCAGATACATTCACACCGTCTTTAGTCTGTGCTGATGCGAGGGAACATTTATGCGCATGCTTTGAAATGAGGAACGCTACACTGCTGTATACTTGCTAAATTAATCGTTCCAGCAAAGTAGGCATGAGATGTCATGCTAATATGTCATGTTCTGCAGTAGGACTTACTACTATAATGCCTAATAAAACAAGTAATTAGAATAATAGAAGCCTACTTTGTGCGAATGATTCATTTTGCACATATACGGTACAGTAAAAAGTACAGTGTGTGTGAGCGCTGAGGCTGCCTCACTAAGCCGTTTCTCCACGCATTTATTTCTGTATGGAGCATTTCTGTATCCCCTCTGGTTGGATGGTGTATTGCACTTGTGCTGCATAATAACAATACATTTGAATCTAATCTCATTTTGAGAACAGTCGCAAAAACGGCTTCCGCGCTCCCTGGTGAATGGATCAGCATGGTGCAGTGCAATGCCGAACCTCTGCTGTTTTGCACACGCCTCCTTCGCCTTATAAGGAGCTGACGGGGCGTGTCTGTATGCAAATTCAATGAACGAGAACGCGCATTTCAGTTTAAGAATGAGTGACGTATTTCATTCATGGCGAAGATTTTGACGAGTTACGGAGACGTTTTCACGCGTTCAGGAATCCGGAGGAGGACTTGGGTAAATATGACATTTTTACCAAGATATTTACAAAGGCTGTTAAGCACATGTTCGAGAATGAGGACCAATGATGTACAAAGAAATAAACAATTAGGTATCTGATGCAATGGTTTCTTTAGGCCTCCACCCCTACTATCTAAGATACGGAGCACATTTAATTTGCAGCCTTCTCCAGGAGTGATCCGTGTGTAATTAGATCAACACTCTCATTTGACTATTTAGCTTTTAATATGAAAAGATTAGATGTGGCCCCAAAAGGATTATCTCTTCATTTGAGGACTGCCGGCATGTGGCCACTCCCCTTGAAAGGAT
>NW_028174444.1:0-77708 GCF_963971535.1 Notolepis coatsorum | reverse complement strand
CCTATATGTGTCTCTGCTCTCACCCTCTGAATGCCATAATGATAATACAGACCATATATCTAGGGCGGCAATGTATATAAATGGACCCAATGTTGTCCCATCAGAATGGTAGAGAGAGAGAGAGAGTAGAGAGAGAGAGAGAAGAGAGAGAGAGAGAGAGAGATAGAGAGAGAGAGAGAAGAGAGAGAAGAGAGAGAGAGAGAGAGAGAGAAGAGAGAGGCATCTGATTGAAATTAAAACACTTGAACCTCCGGATCTCCCCGCCTCTCTAAGTGTATTTAACACCCAATTAGCTCCAGATGCAAATTCTGCTTAATTAGCTTTACTTAATCCTTTCAAGGGAGTGGCCACATGCCGGCAGTCTTCAAATGAAGAGATAATCCTTTTGGGGCCACATCTTTTCATATTAAAAGCTAAATAGTCAAATGAGAGTATTGATTTAATTACACATCACTCCCGAGAAGGCTGCAAATTAAATGTGCTCTGTATCTTAGATAGTAGGGGTGGAGGCCTAAAGAAACCCTTGCATCAGATACCTAATTGTTTATTTCTTTGTACATCATTTGTCCTCATTCTCGAACATGTGCTTAACAGCCTTTGTAAATATCTTGGTAAAAATGTCGTACCAACAGATTTACGGGAGTCCTCTCCTCCGGATTCCTGAATGCGTGAAAACGTCTCCGTAACTCGTCAAAATCTTCGCCATGAATGAAATACGTCACTCATTCTTAAACTGAAATGCGCGTTCTCGTTAATTGAATTTGCATACAGACACGCCCCGTCAGCTCCTTATAAGGCGAAGGAGGCGCGTGCAAAACAGCAGAGGTTCGGCAGTGCACCGCTCCATGCAGATCCATTCACCAGGTGGTGCGGAAGCGTTTTTTGCGACTGTTCTCAAAATGAGATTAGATTCAAATGTATTGTTATTATGCAGCACAAGTACAATACACCATCCAACCATAGGGGATACATAAATGCTCCATACATAAATAAATGCGTGGAGAAGCGGCTTAGTGAGCGCACACACACTGTACTTTTTACTGTACCGTATACGTGGAAAATGAATCATTCGCGCAAAGTAGGCTTCTATTATTCTAAATTACTTGTTTTATTAGGCATTTATAGTACACACTAAAAACAGATGGGTCAATTCTATAACCCAATTTCTTGGTTAATCGTGTTGGGTTAAAAATTATGGGTTAATTCTCTGAGCATAACCATTATTTGGGTTATTGAGATTTAATTTTGACCCAATTTTGACCCAATTTGTGAGTTATAATAATTATGGGGTCAATTTTCTGAGACATAACCCATGTGTTGGGTCAGAGAGCTGGGTGTTTCCGCCGGGATCTGCAAAACTACACCCCTCCCCCACTGGGAACTATATGTTCCAGTCAGTCAGACGGTCATGTTCACAGTCAAACACGGTCCCACGTTCACAGTCAACACGATCCAACAAACCCTCTTCACGATCACGGAAAAGACTTCACTGACTCAAGGTAAGATCTCGTTTCGTTAGCACAGTATTTATATCTCAACCCATCCATTGTACATATTGCGTCGTGTTAACCATGCACTGTGAACGTTGTGGAACTAAATTAGCTAGCTCTTCACAGCTATCTGTCGCGTCATCAGCTAGCTAGCTAGCTAGCTATCCACCGCAAGTTGCAACTTAGCTACTCATTTCTATAATCGGTTCATCTCTAACCTTGTAAAAATATGTGGTAACCTCTATTAATAAATAAGCCACACGACACGACACATAAATCATTACCGTTCAAGCATGCTACCGAAAGTGACCAAGTCTATGAGTATTACAAAGGTTCTGGCTAGTAGCTAGGCCTAGTTAACCAGTACTAGTAACGTTACTGTTATTGCTAATTTTACCGTGTTTTGGGTTGTAATGATACCAGATTAACTGGAGACTATCTATAGCTGTGTAACGTTATATGATTGATATCTTTATTAACCATATGTGTGTAATAAAGCTGTTGTCCTCTCAATGCGGTGACATAGCTGGTTCGCTAGCTAGCTACATACTGAGATTTAGCGCCATTTTGCGCCATTTTGAGGTCTACATTTCCATCATCTCTCTAATGTCCCGCGATTCGGGCATCAATTTACAACATCCTATACTAAATTAAGCAGTAGACTGCTGAAGCCAGACATGTGGTGAGGCTTTTTACACCTGAAATCAGTGCTAAATATTCTAGGCTGCTATGTCAGCAAGTATACTTGGCCTATCGTTCACACATGGCTGAGTACTTGGGCACGCATGAGGCATTAATTAATTGCAGATGTGTTCATTTCCACATTGCTTTCTCTTTTGTTTCAGGCCAGTCTTGATGGACAGCTTTGTCGCAGAAAAGCTTATTGAGTGGCAATTGCCAGAGCTCACGGACAGTTTTAAAGGTGAGAATTTTTACTTTCTTGACCATGAAAATGTTTCCATGACAAAGCAGTATTGTATAGGGTTTCAACACACATGCAGGCACACACACATTATTCTGTTCTTCATCTTGGTTCTCTGGTCCTGCCAGCCTGGTCCTGTGTTGGAGTTAGCTGCCACTGGATGGCACTGAAATTACTGTAAAAGTATTTTTGTTTTCTGTCTTTGTCTTTCAGATCAAGATATCGATGAGGAGGCATTTCACCTTTTAGATGGCGAAACAATCCGGAACCTCATCCCCAAAATAGGCCCCAGGCTCAAGTTTTCAAAACTTTACAGAGAATTTGTAAGTGATCACTAAGTGTTCTAACATCAAGGCAGATGGCGTATACATGCTTTAAATGCAAAAGGCTAATTCCTGGTGATGCCAAGTCTCTCTTTTCACATTTACGATTAGCACACAATATAATACAAGACTGATGCAGAGGGCTTCCAAGGTTCTTTAAATCATTCTTACTTATTACAGAGGGCTTGTTTCCCACATCACAAAAGCCATAATCAAAGCTGGTGATACGATAGTTTAGCTTATCTAGTGAGATAAGCTTTTGTTCTATGAGTGCATTTAACACAAGTTTAAATTCGTATGGCCCTACCCCTTCGAGGATGTCATGCATTATGTCCAGTGCCATATTGTCCGTAACATGATAAAAAGACAGACTGTTGAGGACACTGTCTCTTTTAAGGCCTGTCTGAGAGGGGTTGTCTGTCCGTAAATCCTCTGCGTGAGTATTCACATCTCGGGACAGCGTATCGTCTACCTGTGTCTGTACTTTCAAGACATCTCTGTGTATTTTGCATAAACGGCACACATGGTTCCCCGAAAAACTCTCTATGTAACCAAGTATTGCGTTCAATCCTAAATTGTCTCCCACTCCCTGAACAACGGCGAATTTGACAACGCCTTGGAAGCTAGGCGTGTTAACAGTTATGCCATCCCTCTCAAGACACTTTAGTTCTTCCACAATAGGGCGCAACACTGCATCAATGCCATAGGTTTTTGCATCATCTGATTTATAGACTGCCAACAAGAAGTGTGACTGCAAATTGGATAGGATGTCTGGTGGCAAACTCTTCAAGATAAAATATATAAATCCTAACTTGTGAACCCCAGTCTTTGACCCGAGGGGGTTCACAGTTTCACAATCATCATTGTATAACAGCAATGGGATTGACACCTCTTTCAAAAAGAGTGGAGGATTTTTACAGAAATCTCCATCAAATATATCCTGAAGAGCATCACTCTCTCTCTGTTGCCATTCCATCATGGCCTGTAAAACACCAGGAAGCTCCAGAATCTTGACCAGAAGACGCTTTAGTGGAATACGCTGAAATGTATCAGTCAGAGCAACTTGTCGAACGGTGCCAGTGGCAGAGTCTCTCCGCTGTACAAAGGTTTGGTTATCGGAGAAACACTCCTCAATTGGCTGGATGAAGTTCCCAGAGTTAGTAAAATACCTAATCTGTTTATAGTCTGTCTCCAGACCCTCGAAAGGGTTAGCTGCATCTAAAAAGTCCTGCCTGAGCTCCTCTACCTGTGGGTTTTGATCATGCCCAAACTGACTGAAAAGCGACATGGTCTTTGTTTGTAGTCTGCTCACTAAATCTCCAATTAAACTTGAGGTTTGCTGAACCACAACATTTATATTTGTAAAGGTCTGGGAAGATTTTGATCTAAGATGAGCTATAAAATGGGCTACTCTCTCTGTGATTCCCTCTTGCTCTAGTTCGTCCCATTCATCATCATTATCTTCATCTTCCTCCATGGCTTATCGACATCAAATAATGCAATGCTACAGTTTCATGTGTGGGTCTGTGTTAAGCCACAACACATAAATTGGTCCAGGGTATGCTACCTTTCTGGCTCATTTTGAAGGCTATAATGAAATTCAAAGTGGTCTCACAGGAATCCCCCTTTTCGCTGAATTGTATGTACCGGTCAGGGTCACTGTTAAGGGTACAACATACAGACCAGGCATGACAGTGTTTATGTCCTATGACCAAGATGGAGAGCCTCAGTTTGGGCTTATTAAAGCCATTTTGGTTTTAGAGCCATCTGTAAAGCTAGTTGTTCAGAGGTGGGAGACAATGGGGTTTGAGAAGCATTTCTTTGCTTAAAGTGTGATCCAAACCAAAGATTTGTTGGCTATCGATGTGAAAGAGCTGCTTGATCATCACCCACTACATGCAGTCCAGTCATACAGAGATGTTGACACTTTATTCATCTCTCTGCGCTATAGACGTTTTTAGACTGTGAATGGCCATCTGAATGGCCACTGCCACTTGTAAATAGTGAGGAAAAAAATCAGGAAAGAAACACTGCCTTGATTTACTAGAAACACAGTGATAGCCTACAGTATATATTCCGAACATATTTTGAATAGTTAGTCTTTAGTTTCATGCTGTGGACTGCCTTACTCTGCTACAACTCTTCGATGACTGAGATACATTGTTGGACTGCTGGGATGGGGAAACTCCTTGGACTACTGAGATGACATTAATTGTTGTAAGTAAGAATGTGTTTAATTAAAATAGTTCTACAACTAAACACTAACCACTTTAAACCCTATGACAAAATAAATCTTCACCAGTATTTAAATTTTTCCATGTGTGTAGGCTATTGGCCATCTTGGGTGTCAATCGGTTAAATGGAAAACGACACTGCTGACTGCAACTATATTTTGTATCAGTACACAACAACTCACTTTAACCTAAAATGCCTCTAAGCTGATAACCTTTCTTTGCTGCAAAAGGCTTCGAATGCTGAGCCACCTGCAACAAGCCTTGTTGCTACCATATCCCCCATGGAGGAATCTGCAGCTTCTGGATCAAGCCAGGAGGTCTCCACCGTAGAGGAATCGAGGGCAGCAGACCAGATTGTGATTCTACGACCGGTTCCACTATTTGTAAGTTGTTCAAGAAGCATGGATGGATCTGGAAGCACTTGGAGCCAGTACATATCTCAGAACTTCAATACTTAAACTAACTCATCTCTACTCTTGTCAGTATTTAGACCGTGGCTATGTAAGTTTTCTTCCTCCAGCCGAGTTCATAGAGAAATGGAACATTTGATGAGTAGTAATATTAGTAGAAAATAAGGAGTCATTTTTCTCTCGCATCACATACAGGACACCCAATGTTAACCCGTTGAGTAACAATTTTTTCTACAACTCAAGTTCAGACCTATGTTGCTCTATTTCAGTAGCACTAAAAGTGAGTTTTCTTTATTGTATCAGAAACTTCAGAATGTAATCTTTCAAAAGAGACCAGGATCATGCATGTGCTATAAGTATAAAGTATAGTATTTTGTGTTGTGTTTGTAAATAGCTGTTTAAAAAAAATGTATGGCATTTTACAATACAACACTTTCCATTCCTGCACGAAAATCAATCAGATCCAATTTGATTGTACTCCAGGTACAGGGTTGATGCATTTTATCCCCCCCCCCCCTCCCTGCTCTTTGTTTCAGGTACAGGACTTTTTCCATAATTTAAGCATAACATTGCAAAGGGTGACAGAGTTCTATCTCGTCTTATCGTTTCCAGGACATATGGTGCATCAAAGGCCGGAAGGGAATGAAGAATGGCAAACCTTTCTACTATCCAGCTACTGGATTCATTGAAGAAAGGCTTCGGAATGTCCGAAAGAGGCGGGGTTCTGGGTCCAGACAGCGAATGCCTGAAGCCAACAAGCCACCCAGGGCATATACCAGGTAATACCTGGGGTCGGCAAAAAGGGCCATGTTTTCCTGTGTCCCCAGGGGGTAACTATATTCTTCACCAGGGGGAGCTTACTGCACATGAATCCTCAAGGGGGGCTCCATGGAGCAAAAATGGCTGATTCCTGACTTTACCTCGTTTAATATACCTTGTTGAACCCCTCACCAAAACATGCAACAATGCTGGGCAATAGCACCTCCCTCTGGTCAGCCGGGGCGCCTGACTGGAGGGAAAGGATCTGATTGTAATAATGTGCTAAGTCCTACTGGTGAAAATGGGTTACGAAATTGGAGATCATTTTTAGATAGTTAATTTACAATGTGTTGTATATATGTTTCTATAGAATCGACCCTGCCAGAAGAAAGGGCCCAGCAGCAAACGGAGTGGCTGAAACATAACCTGGAGCCCTTCACTCAAGTTCAGGAGTACATGAAGGACACCGTCCTCTACAGAGCCAAGTGGATTTGGGGAAATCACTCCAAGGACATAGAAGAGGTCATTACAGAGTACCCTCGCCTCACCAGCCCAGGCATGGTATGGATCTACTGTAACATATTGCATCTACAAGGTTTTGTACTGCTTTACTGCCCTGTTGGAACACTCCCCCAGATATTGATAGATGAAAACACATATATACTAAGGCTGTCAAAGTTAACGCGGTATTAACACGTTATCGGCCGATTCTATTAACGCCACTATTTTTTTTAACTCACGATTAACTTTTAAGATTTTTTGTTACTAGACTATTGGTGTATTATTGATGCTCTCATTGATACTATGTTTGTTTCTGAAATGTGTGTGTGTGTGTGTGTGAGATATAGAGAGAGAGAGGGGGGTGAGAGAGAAGGGAAGGGGCAAGAGAGAAAGAGAGTTGGGAGAGTGTGTGTGAGAGAGAGAGGGGGGGGTGTGTGCGATTACTCAGCCCTTGTGTGGGTGAATGTAACAAGTTCCTAACATTTTCTTTCCCCTATTATTTCATGTACACTTTATTAATTGGTTTAATGAATTTTCTTTCTTTTAAGTTATTTTGTGCATCACTCTGTTTTGAATTTGATGCAAATTTGCAATGCATGAGGGTCATCCTTTTGTGTTAAATGACTGCATAACGAAAGCATCTGTTGACTCGCATGTTGATAAGAGAGTATTAAAACTTGGAACTTGAAAAAGATCCGTTTAAGGTAGAAAACATTTGATTAATTTGTGATTAATCGCGAGTTAACTATGGACAATCATGCGATTAATCGTGTTAAATATTTTAATCGATTGACAGCACTAATATATACATATAGAAATACGGGACTTAGCGTCTACCCATCTCCCTCCTCCTCCATCTCTTCCCCCACCTTCCCTCCTGCTACTTCACCTATTCCACCTCCTCCTCATTTGTACGTTTTGCGTTACATACGGCTGTCCTTAAGAATGCTACATGCTTGGACTCTGGTCCCTCAATATTATATATAACGTGCTGGAGAAACTCCCATGCATGAACACACTGCCTGGGGTACTTTATGTCAAATACATAAAATGCTTTAAAACACGTATCAACTGCCCAGAGCATTGTGCTTTCAGGGTGTGCCCGACCTACATAGATCACGAATGCCTGAGCACAACATGTGTGTGCGATTACTCAGCCCTTGTGTGGGTGAATGTAACAAGTTCCTAATGTTTTCTTTCCCCTATTATTTCATGTACACTTTATTCATTGTTTTAATGAATTTTCTTTCTTTTAAGTTATTTTGTGCATCACTCTGTTTTGAATTTGATGCAAATTTGCAATGCATGAGGGTCATCCTTTTGTGTTAAATGACTGCATAACGAAAGCATTTGTTGACTCGCATGTTGATAAGAGAGTATTAAAACTTGGAACTTGAAAAAGATCCGTTTAAGGTAGATTTTTTTTAATTAATTTGTGATTAATCGCGAGTTAACTATGGACAATCATGCGATTAATCGTGTTAAATATTTTAATCAGTTTGACATGAAAGCACTTTTTGATGTCCACACGCCGTGACATGTATATGCAACAAGTGTAATAAATGTTGAAGTTAAATGTATTCTACGCCTTGGTCTGTTCTTTTCATTGATTTCAGCACATTTAGACTGTTATACCTTTCAATCAAGCATCTGTGCCAACCTAATGTAGTGTACTAACTATAGCAGTTGTGTTAATAGGCCCTTTTCACAGCAGCCATCTTGACACAGCAGGGTAAACCTACATCCTGTGAACCAGACTGACACATGTGTAACTAATCATGTTGCTGTGTCCATCTGTTGGTCAATCGTTGTCAATCTGGCTCACAAGATGGCTGCTGTGAATACGGTCTATTTGACCCTTTTGATGTAACCCAAGATTCAGTCAAAGCAACTATTTTGACCCTTAAAATGGGTCGTTTGTATAACCCAATACGGGTTCAAATCAACTAGGAGGTTGGGTTATTTTTACCCTTAAAATGGGTCGTTTGTATAACCCAATATGGTGTCAAATCAACTTAGAAGTTGGGTTATTTTGACCCTTAAAATGGGTCGTTGGTATAACCCAATATGGGGTCAAATCAACTTGGAAGTTGGGTTCTTTTGACCCTTAAAATGGGTTGTTGGTATAACCCAATATGGGGTCAAAGCAACTTGGAAGTTGGGTTATTTTGACCCTTAAAATGGGTCGTTGGTATAACCCAATATGGGGTCAAATCAACTTGGAAGTTGGGTTATTTTGACCCTTAAAATGGGTCGTTGGTATAACCCAATATGGGGTCAAATCAACTTGGAAGTTGGGTTATTTTGACCCTTAAAATGGGTCGTTGGTATAACCCAATATGGGGTCAAATCAACTTGGAGGTTGGGTTATTTTGACCCTTAAAATGGGTTGTTAGTATTCGTTTATTTGACCCAAGTTATGGGTCAAATGAAATAACCAATAATATTGGGTCAAATTAACCCACACACTGGTCGGGCCCTTTTTGACCAGTGAATTGGGTAAAAAATAACCCAAATTGGGTCAAATTTGACCAATCTGTTTTTAGTGTGTAGTAAGTCATACTGTAGAACATGACATAATAGCATGACATCTCATGCCTACTTTGCGTGAACGATTAATTTAGCAAGTATACAGCAGTGTAGCGTTCCTCATTTCAAAGCTGGTTGCACGCACGCTAATGACGCCACGTGCACGCGCGCTCCCGGGCGCATGCGCATAAATGTTCCCTCTCATAAGCACAGACTAAAGACGGTGCCTAATTGCCTCTACGAATGGAATGTAACACATTGTGTGTGTGTGTGTGTGTGTGTGTGTGTGTTTCTGTTTCTCCGCAATTATTTCGTTTAGCACGTTTAGCAATAGAAATACATCAAACCAACAATAAATAATATCATAGAGAAGAAGACAGTATATCGCATATTAATACAGTATATTCCACTATACAGTAGCTATATCCACGACGATCGGTTTAGTTCTTATTTAGTACGTTTGCAGTGTGTGTGTAATGCTCATGATGCCTCATTGAGTCAGGACTATAAATGCAAAACGTAATTATTAATGATACAAATATTGTCGTATTAGTTATCATTATAATTATTTCATTCCACAGATGTCTGTAGTATCGGCAATGGCTTGTCGTGGAGAAAGCTGTTGGAAACACAGGCGCTCACGGCTCTGTCCCACTTACCACTGCCTTTACGAAGCCGTTTGAGAATGCCCAATAAGTACGTAAATCGAGTTACGAAGGAATTATTGGTAACTTTTACGTATATCTGTTCGAGGATGAGGACCATTGTTTGTATTTTGTACTTAATTTTGTACTTTAGTTTGTATATTGTATATTTTGTTTGGACTTTATTCTTTTAACTTCTTTGACTGTGTGAAGCACATCCTCAGGGGCTCGTACAGAACCAAGCATGTCACTGTAATGTACATGAACTGGACCAAGCATGTCACTGTAATGTACAGAACCAAGCATGTCACTGTAATGTACAGAACCAAGCATGTCACTGTAATGTACATGAACTTGACCAAGCATGTCACTGTAATGTACATGAACTGGACCAAGCATGTCACTGTAATGTACATGAACTTGACCAAGCATGTCACTGTAATGTACATGAACTGGACCAAGCATGTCACTGTAATGTACATGAACTGGACCAAGCATGTCACTGTAATGTACATGAACTTGACCAAGCATGTCACTGTAATGTACATGAACTTGACCAAGCATGTCACTGTAATGTACATGAACTTGACCAAGCATGCCACTGTAATGTACATGAACTTGACCAAGCATGTCACTGTAATGTACATGAACTTGACCAAGCATGTCACTGTAATGTACATGAACTTGACCAAGCATGTCACTGTAATGTACATGAACTTGACCAAGCATGTCACTGTAATGTACATGAACTTGACCAAGCATGTCACTGTAATGTACATAAACTTGAACTTGAAGTCATGAAGGTCTCTGTTCCTGTCTCTCCGTGTTTCTCTTTTATTAGATTATTTCACTGTGTACACATTATGGAAAGTGGATAAAAATGGTTTCACTATACATAAAAACATTACGCACAACAGTGTTTATACCCTTTCACTACCACACTACAGCAGGTTAACCCTTTCACTACCACACTATGAATGAATGAATGAATGAATGAATGAATTAATGAATGAATGAATGAATGAATGAATGAATGAATGAATGAATGAATGAATGAATGAATGAATGAAAACTTTATTTAACAGATTGCAGAATGGGTACAATACAGTACGGCTCAATACATACAATTGTTAAGGGGATGCAGACCTGAGAAAGACGTTTGTCTTGTTTCCATCAAGGTCCCCCATTTTCAATTCATATAGACATTTATGACATACACAACATACATGACATTTATGGCATAGGGACATATAGGTATTTAGTACTGATACATTTGTGACATAACGGTATTCAAATATACAGTACTGTTACCCCTAGATCCTGACAGAGTATATACATATGATGGGGAGGGGACTGTACATTAGGAGGGGGTGGGTGGGTGGGAGGGAAATATACATACGGCGGGGAGGGAATATATACATGCGGTGGTGAGGAGACTGTCTATTAGGAGGTGGTGGGGGTTAACCCTTTCACTACCACACTACAGAAGGTTAACCTTTCACTACCACACTACAGAAGGTTAACCTTTCACTACCACACTACAGAAGGTTAACCTTTCACTACCACACTACAGAAGGTTAACCCTTTCACTACCACACTACAGAAGGTTAACCTTTTCACTACCATACTACAGAAGGTTAACCTTTCAATACCACACTACAGACAGTTAACCTTTCACTACCACACTACAGAAGGTTAACCTTTCACTACCACACTACAGAAGGTTAACCTTTCACTACCACACTACAGACGGTTAACCTTTCACTACCACACTACAGAAGGTTAACCTTTCACTACCACACTACAGAAGGTTAACCTTTCACTACCACACTACAGACGGTTAACCTTTCACTACCACACTACAGAAGGTTAACCTTTCACTACCACACTACAGACGGTTAACATTTCACTACCACACAGAATGTTAATGAATGTTAATGTTGGAGGAGGTTGGGTAGGTGGGGTGGGAAACTGTACATTGGAGGAGGTTGGGTAGGTGGTGTGGCCACGTGGGTATGTGACTGCCACGTGTGAAGTCCATTGGCTGAGTGGGTTCACCAGGAAATCAAAGGACAGACGTGGAGAGAGATGCCTTCCATTATGCCATGTTGGCCTGTTGAATATCACCAAAGTCTGCCAAGTATGTAAATGTGTTGCATGTCACACAGCTGCACAGAATTGTCTGTGAATATCACACAATCAGGGGCGGAGCTTCCTATAGGCGACATAGGTGGTTGCCTAGAGCGCCACCCAGAGGGGGGCTCCAAAAACGTCTCCCAGCTGAAAATAAAGAAAGAAGGTTTAATTATATACTAAATGTGCTAGGTGGAATTCGTATCACACCATGGTCTAGTTTCAGACGGCAAAGACTGCATCTCTCATGGTCTAGTTTCAGACGGCAAAGACTGCATCTCTGATAGCACATCGAGTATTCCAAAGTTATTAAACAAGGCATCTCACATGTCATTTGGACACAGACTACTCTACTTGTGTGGTGTTGTGCGCATCATTTCAGATGAGAGAGGCTTAGCTAGCAGCAAATTTATTTGGCAAGTTAGCTGCCGGTATTGGTATCAAAGGTGGCTAAGCTAAGTACCACATCACAAAACACTACACTACACTACACTACACTACACTACACTACACTACACTACACTACACTACACTACACTACATGGACTGTGAACTCACTTAGCTTAAAACACATAGTCCAATGACCAATTGGCCAATTCGGTTTAACAGATTGATTGATTGATTGATTGAAAACCTTATTAACAGATTGCAGAATGGGTACAATACAGTACAGCTCAATACACACAATTGTTAAGGGGATGCAGACCAGAGAAAGACTTTCGTCTTGTTTACATCAGGGTCCCCCATTTTCAATTCATCAGGACATATATGACATACATGACATACAGATAGACAGTACTGCTACATCTATACATTTATGACATACCAGATTTGCAAATACAGTACTGTTTGTGATACAGAAGGAGTCAAGAAAAGGGAGTCTTATGGCAGTCTTAGTGGTTTTATGTTGCTTCTGTAATGACTCTGAAAACAAACATGTTACATGAAAATAGAATGGGTTCTCGATGGCTGTTTGTGACCTTGGTTAACCATTTCACTACCACACTACAGACGGTTAACCTTGGCAACAAATGCCTTTTTCCTTTTCTCTGCTAGATGTCACCAACGTCAATGTCACCAATGTCGATTGTTCGTGTAACTACTACTATTATACAAACTCCTAATAAACATGTCCCGTAGATCTCCAGATCTTGCACGCAATACTGTACTTCCTTGGGTCCTCAGCGATGCTGAGTCTAAAGTCGACCGGATGAACGGTTCTGGAGAATTTGAAGGACAGTCATACAGACAGAAGGAGACTACATCCATTTGAGTTAGAATATTATAATTTTCCTATACCAGATTATAGTAGGGGATGTAAATGTAACACTCTACAGTAAATGTGACACACGTTTTCTCTTGCTACAAAAAAAGGTCATCGTGACATCATCACATCAGCTTGATCAGTGCAGTCTTCAACATTATTGAAATAAATGATCATCCAAGGCTCAGTGGCCTAATCCTCATCGGCCTCCCCAAAAGCATGCGCCAGATTGGCCAATACTCAGTTGGATGTCATTCGATCATATTTAAAAAGATTGAACATAATAATAATAATAATAATAATAATAATAATAATAATAATAATAATAATAATAATAATAATAATAATAATAATAATAATAATAATAATAATAATAATAATAATAATAATAATAATAATAATAATAATAATAATAATAATAATAATAATAATAATAATAATAATAATAATAATAATAATAATAATAATAATAATAATAATAATAATAATAATAATAATAATAATAATAATAATAATAATAATAATAATAATAATAATAATAATAATAATAATAATAATAATAATAATAATAATAATAATAATAATAATAATAATAATAATAATAATAATAATAATAATAATAATAATAATAATAATAATAATAATAATAATAATAATAATAATAATAATAATAATAATAATAATAATAATAATAATAATAATAATAATAATAATAATAATAATAATAATAATAATAATAATAATAATAATAATAATAATAATAATAATAATAATAATAATAATAATAATAATAATAATAATAATAATAATAATAATAATAATAATAATAATAATAATAATAATAATAATAATAATAATAATAATAATAATAATAATAATAATAATAATAATAATAATAATAATAATAATAATAATAATATATATTACATTTGTACAACCTCCATCATCATATTCGCTAACTATGTGGGTGTAATCAATGTACTCGCCAACGAGGAAGGACACAAAAGTGCCAACTGGTACAACCGGTACATTTCTGTATTTTTCACCCATCCCAATTTACTCGTTATGCCAATTCCCTTCCTGGTCGTTGCGCGCATTGCCCCACTGTCGGCCTGGGGAGGGTGTAGAACTACCACATGCCTCCTCCGATACACGTGGAGTCAGCCAGCCACTTCTTTTCACCTGACAGCGCTACCCAGCCACACCAGAATCGGTTTGAAACATGATCTGATCACATGCTTGGTATGAAATCAACTCACAAAGAGTAATTTGACTGAAATTGTTGATTTGTCAGGCAAATACCACACATGCAAACATTGGACAGTGTTCACTTTCTGTAAAATGTTTCACTAATTGTTTTATTTTTATTTATGATAGCAGACACTTGTAAGTCATCTGTCTCAAACTATTTCCACTGTAGGCAAAACCATCTCTGAGTAAAAGAAAATGGAAAATGGAAAATGGTTAGCAGTGGAAACAAGTCAAGTCAAGTCAAGAGTCAAGAGTTTTATTCGTCACGGCATACAAGTATACAATGAAATGCAGGTGGTCTTGCCCGCAACGATGTGCAATAGTGGTACACAACATATAATAGAATCCAATAAAAAACATTGTGCAATAACAGGTAACAGGTGTGACATCTCGATATCTGTACATAGTTATTTACAGAGCATATAGGACATGCTAGGTAGCTTTGGTAGTGCAATACACTGCATGGCGAGAAGACCGTTGTGAGTTTCTCCTCAGCGTGTGACTCAGCTCTTGCATCACCTCTCGTCTGAAAGGGAACCACTAAGACTAAGCTCATGAAAGGCTGTAAAAGGCTGACGGTAAAACACCACAGGACACAGGTTGTGTGTCTCCAAAAGTATGCAGTGCACTGGACTAGCCTTTATAAAGAAAATGCTGTTTTGTGTGCTTACCTGTGAATGATAATAAATAATAATAATAATTCATTTTATTTATAAAGCGCTTCTCAGGAACCCGAAGTCGCTGATATTAGGTGTGAAAACAGAGAAAACAAAGAAACAAAAGGAACATAAGACCACAGGGAAACAGGGAAAACAGCATGAGATACACAGATACATAGAGCCACAGTAACAAAGATCACAACAGGTTGGAGGGGGGGGGGGGGGGGGGGTTATAGGTGGGGAAGGTTGAAGGCTATAGGGCGAACAGGTGGGTTTTGAGGCGGGATTTGAAGGTGGAGAGTGTGGGGGAGTCTCTGATGGACTGAGGGAGGGAGTTCCAGAGTCGGGGTGCAGTGCGTGAGAAGGTATATAACTTTCAGACAAATATATACCCGAACTAGGCTGGCTCAGAGCAATACCACAGCTGTGAAGTAATGCATTCGGGCTGTCGTGGAAATATATTATCATGTTCTTATATCTGTGATTAGATATCATATTATACAGCTGACTTTCAGTATGATCAAGTTGACTGGTTAATGTGTGTATGTCTCTTTAAGATCACGCTGACATTCTACCAGTCATAACAAAGTTGCTGTTGATCCCAGTCACTGAGAAAACCATTTTGTTTACCTTCATCATCATATCTCATATATTATGTTATGTCTGACAACTGTGTATTTGACATACGTGTGAACAGCGTTCTGGGTCAGTCCTCGGCCAGACGCTAGTGGTTAACATATCTGTCTCTGGCTGTTGACTGCCCTTTCGACGTTGGCCATGTTGAAATAAACTTTCTTATTGTTATTAATAAACCTTTCTATTATTAATAATGACTCAGAATGATTTGTAAACGGCTCATCGTTTAAATCCTTAGAGATTTCCCATTACAGGGCAAAGCTTGAGTCATTTTTAAACAACTGTGTTCCGTGCAGGAGGGACAAACACACCGAGCGTAGATCTAGTCAAAGATACCGACCTCCCGGCGGAGCGCTGGCTTTTGTAATTCAGTTTGCGATGATCTGATAAGGGTTTCCTTATGCGATCACCCATAAATAAGTGAAACATTTTCATGCGGCTATCACATCTATTCTGCCTCGAAAAAGTGGACTTAAGTGTCACTTAGACACACGGGGGAGGAAGGGAAATAAGATGAGGGGGGCGTCGGAAATCTGGAGGAGAGAGAGAGTGCGAGAGAGAGCATTATTAAGGAGAGTTCTGCCGTGGAAATCGGAGTTTTAGTGAACACTATAAATAACGTCTTCCTTTTCTCTTAGTGGAATACTCGTGATGGCACAGTGAGCCGTCATAAGTGGTATCACAACCACTCTGTATCAGAACCACTCTGTATCAGAACCACTCTGTATCACAACCACTCTGTATCAGAACCACTCTGTATCACAACCACTCTGTATCAGAACCATTCTGTATCAGAACCACTCTGTATCAGAACCACTCTGTATCAGAACAACTCTGTATCACAACCACTCTGTATCAGAACCACTCTGTATCAGAACCACTCTGTATCACAACCACTCTGTATCAGAACCACTCTGTATCAGAACCACTCTGTATCAGAACCACTCTGTATCACAACCACTCTGTATCAGAACCACTCTGTATCACAACCACTCTGTATCACAACCACTCTGTATCAGAACCACTCTGTATCACAACCACTCTGTATCAGAAACACTCTGTATCACAACCACTCTATATCACAACCACTCTGTATCAAAACCACTCTGTATCACAACCACTCTGTATCAGAACCACTCTGTATCACAACCACTCTGTATCAGAACCACTCTGTATCAGAACCACTCTGTATCAGAACCACTCTGTATCACAACCACTCCCAGTAATCAGCTAAGAGGTGAATCACTCTCATATAAAACCCCATTTCACCAAAAGCCCATCTAACTCAAACTTCTCTCTCGGTTTCCAGACACCAACGTACTTGGTGGTTCACACACACACACACACACCACACACACACACACACACACACACACACACACACACACACACACACACACACACACACACACACACACACACACACACACACACACACACACACACACACACACACACACACAACACACACACACGCACACACACACACAGCCTGACCTTATTTTTTCGCAGTCGTCAAGACTTGAATGCTAATTGAACATGTAAATGGAACTGGTGGAAATTCTGCTGAGATGATCTTTCTTAGACATCAGCTACAAGGACAGGCTGGAGGGCAGACTACAGGCCAACAACACCAGGGAGGTGTTGGCGGGGGTCAGGAAGATCACTGGTTTCAAACAGCAGGGCACAGCCGTTGAGGGCCCGCCAGAGCGTGCAAACGAGTTCAACTCGTTTTTCAACCGCTTTGACCAGAGTGGCCTCCCCACACCCCTCCCCCCACCCATCGACACCAGCACCAGATCACACCTACAAAGCAGCCCCCCCACCCACCCACACCCATCAGCACCGGCACCCCACCGCCAACATCAACAGGCTGCCTACCACCCCCAACCCTGACGATCACAAGCAGTCAGGTCAGTAGGCAGCTCTCCAGGATTAGTATAAACAAGGCCAGAGGACCGGACAACACCAATCCCAGGGTGCTCAAAGTATGTGCGGAGCAGCTGGCAGCACCGCTCCAGCAACTTTTCAACCTCTCCCCGAGGCTGGAGAGGGTGCCCCAGCTCTGGAAGACCTCCTGCATTGTCCCGGTGCCCAAGAAGGGACGTCCCAGCACCCTCAACGACTACAGGCCAGTCGCTCTGACGTCACACGTCATGAAGACGTTTGAGAGACTGGTCCTGCAACACCTCAAGCCCCTGGTGCGTGACTCCCTCGCCCCCCTGCAGTTTGCATACCAGGCAAACATCGGGGTGGAGGATGACATCATCTACATGCTCCACAGAGCGTACACGCACCTGAAGAAGCCGCGCAGCTCAGTGAGGATTATGTTCTTTGATTTCTCCAGCGCCTTCAACACCATCCAGCCGTCACTGCTAGCGGAGAAGCTCTCCGCGATGCAGCTGGAGCACGGCTTGGTGGCCTGGATCAAGGATTACCTCACTGAGAGACCGCAGTACGTCAGACTAAAGGACAGTCAGTCTGACGTACTGGTGAGCAACACCGGCGCCCCCCAAGGAACTGTGCTGTCACCCTTCCTCTTCACCCTCTACACCTCAGACTTCTGCCGCAACTCAAGCGGGTGTCACCTGCAGAAGTTCTCAGACGACTCCTCCATCGTAAGCTACATCACCGACGATGATGAGGAGGAGTACAGAGCCCTGGTGGAGAGCTTCGTGGGGTGGAGCGACAGCAACCACCTCCAACTCAACACCAGTAAGACCAAGGAGCTGGTGGTGGACTTCCGGAAAGGGCAAGAAGAGGCCCCCCCCGATTCCCATCTCCATCCGAGGGGTGGATGTGGAGATGGTGGACTCATACAAGTTCCTTGGGGTACACCTGAACAATAAACTGGACTTGTCGGACAACACAGAGGCCCTCTACAGGAAGGGACAGAGCAGGCTGTTCTTCCTGAGGAGACTCAGGTCCTTCAATGTGTGCAACAGACTGCTGCAGTCTTTTTACCAGTCTGTTGTGGCCAGCATCCTCTTCTATGCTGTGGCATGCTGGGGAGGCCACATCAACTCAAGGGACACCAACAAGCTCAACAAGCTTGTGTATTTTTTGGAGGTGGGTTTCCCTAGTGGAAGAAGTTGTACAACAGACGCGTAGGAGGCTTGTCTGTTGTATAACAATGATGTTGATGATGGCATTGTTGTTATTATTTATTATAGTTTATTTAAAAATACGTATGACAAAAAATGAACAGTGTAAACAATATCATTAACTCTGAATATGAATATAAAAATATGAGAAAAGCAAACAAGACGCGGTCTCGGACTGGTGGGGGCCCCTGATTCGAGGTATTGGTGAGTCGGAGTGTTAAAGAGGCATGATGCTCTGGTTCGCTGGGGCGCCGGATTTGGGATCCTCACGGGGTGGGGACCTTGGTTGTCGATACTGGAGATGACGGGTGCTCAGGTAATCTCGCCTTATGGTACATACATGTGGGTATATGCATATATATATATGTATATATATGTATGTGTGTATATATATATATATATATTCTTATTAATTTATATATTTAATTTATACATGACTATTTTATTTTTCATTATTCTGATTTAATCATTGTCGTTATTATTATTATTATTATTATTATTATTATTATTATTATTATTATTATTATTATTATTATTATTATTATTATTATTATTATTATTATTATTATTATTATTATTATTATTATTATTATTATTATTATTATTATTATTATTATTATTATTATTATTATTATTATTATTATTATTATTATTATTATTATTATTATTATTATTATTATTATTATTATTATTATTATTATTATTATTATTATTATTATTATTATTATTATTATTATTATTATTATTATTATTATTATTATTATTATTATTATTATTATTATTATTATTATTATTATTATTATTATTATTATTATTATTATTATTATTATTATTATTATTATTATTATTATTATTATTATTATTATTATTATTATTATTATTGTTATTATTGTTGTTATTATTATTATTATTATTATTATTATTATTATTATTATTATTATTATTATTATTATTATTATTATTATTATTATTATTATTATTATTATTATTATTATTATTATTATTATTATTATTATTATTATTATTATTATTATTATTATTATTATTATTATTATTATTATTATTATTATTATTATTATTATTATTATTATTATTATTATTATTATTATTATTATTATTATTATTATTATTATTATTATTATTATTATTATTATTATTATTATTATTATTATTATTATTATTATTATTATTATTATTATTATTATTATTATTATTATTATTATTATTATTATTATTATTATTATTATTATTATTATTATTATTATTATTATTATTATTATTATTATTATTATTATTATTATTATTATTATTATTATTATTACTGTTATTGTCCTGTGATGTCTTGTTTATTAGTATTGTTATTGTATTGTCTTGTTTCATGTTGAAAAGGGAAAATAAAGAAAACTGTTAAAAAAAATTAAAAAAACAACAAGCTGGTGAGGAAGGCTAGCTCTGTGGTGGGAGTTGAGCTACCTAGACTTGAGGTGATGGCAGAGAGGGGGATGATAAGGAAGCTGGCTGCCATCATGGAGAACCCCTACCACCCCCTCTACAACGAGCTAGTCAAGATGAGAAGCTCGTTCAGCCACAGACTCATACCCCCCCCGACACTCAACTAACCGCCTCGGACAGTCCTTCATACCAGCGGCCATCAGGCTCCACAACAGTGGGCAGCGACTAGCAGCCTCCAGGCTCCACAACAGTGGGCAGCGACTAGCAGCCTCCAGGCTCCACAACAGTGGGCAGCGACTAGCAGCCTCCAGGCTCCACAACAGGGGGCAGCGACAGCGACTGCTACCAGACATTGACCTGGGACTTATAGGAACCCAAGGAGGACAACCTACACTACCTTAGGCTTACTGCACCTTATGTGGATACTGTGATACTGTGATACTGTGAATAATGTATATTTCAGTGGATACCGTGATACTGTGAATAATGTATACTCAGTAGATAGTAAATTATAACACTACCTTGCACCTTATGTGACACTGTGAATAATGTGAATATTTCTTCAGCTAGTCAGATAGTAAATTATATTGACCATATTGACCAAATTGTTTACACTGCCTGTGTTGTTTTTACTACCTGTACACTGTGTTGTTGTTTTACTACCTGTACCCCCCCCCCTCCCCCATGCTGCTATGATGCCTGAATTTCCCCAAGGGGATCAATAAAGGAATATCTTATCTTATCTTATCTTATCTTATAGGGATATAATACCAAGGAAGCAATTTGGACGGGTATTTGCCTGCTGGCTCTAATCAATAGATACCCAGGCCGAGGGTGTGTGTGGTGGTGAACCTTCTCAATGGTTCATGGGTTAACCTCAGTGGGTGAGGGTCGGGCTACGGGGGGAAGCGGAGCCCAACATGAAGTGTCCTGGGAGGCGGGGAGGCCTGGGGGGAGGTCTGAGGTGTGGTGCGCTGCATTAAACTGTCAATAACACCACCGCACGGCGAGGGGGAGTCAGCCCCCCCCCCCGACCTGTCAGTGTTATCTTTATCTCTCTGTCGGGAGGCGGGGCGCTCTGGGGGGGGGGGGGGGGGGGGGGGGGGGGTAGGCTAGCGCCGTGTGTGCCGCCGTGGGATCAGAATCTCCTCTCTCCATCCCTGACCTCTCATCTGTCTACTGTACATGTTGCTGCTGTGTGTTATTAGTGAAGGTTTCTCTCTCATCTGTCTACTGTACATGTTGCTGCTGTGTGTTATTAGTGAAGGTTTCTCTCTCATCTGTCTACTGTACATGTTGCTGCTGTGTGTTATTAGTGAAGGTTTCTCTCTCATCTGTCTACTGTACATGTTGCTGCTGCTGTGTTATTAGTGAAGGTTTCTCTCTCATCTGTCTACTGTACATGTTGTTGCTGCTGTGTGTTATTAGTGAAGGTTTCTCTCTCATCTGTCTACTGTACATGTTGCTGCTGCTGTGTGTTATTAGTGAAGGTTTCTCTCTCATCTGTCTACTGTACATGTTGCTGCTGCTGTGTGTTATTAGTGAAGGTTTCTCTCTCATCTGTCTACTGTACATGTTGCTGCTGCTGTGTGTTATTAGTGAAGGTTTCTCTCTCATCTGTCTACTGTACATGTTGCTGCTGCTGTGTGTTATTAGTGAAGGTTTCTCTCTCATCTGTCTACTGTACATGTTGTTGCTGCTGCTGTGTTATTAGTGAAGGTTTCTCTCTCATCTGTCTACTGTACATGTTGCTGCTGCTGTGTGTTATTAGTGAAGGTTTCTCTCGCATCTGTCTACTGTACATGCTGCTGCTGTGTGTTATTAGTGAAGGTTTCTCTCTCATCTGTCTACTGTACATGTTGCTGCTGTGTGTTATTAGTGAAGGTTTCTCTCTCATCTGTCTACTGTACATGTTGCTGCTGCTGTGTGTTATTAGTGAAGGTTTCTCTCTCATCTGTCTACTGTACATGTTGCTGCTGCTGTGTGTTATTAGTGAAGGTTTCTCTCTCATCTGTCTACTGTACATGTTGCTGCTGCTGTGTGTTATTAGTGAAGGTTTCTCTCTCATCTGTCTACTGTACATGTTGTTGCTGCTGTGTGTTATTAGTGAAGGTTTCTCTCTCATCTGTCTACTGTACATGTTGTGGCTGCTGTGTGTTATTAGTGAAGGTTTCACTCTCATCTGTCTACTGTACATGTTGCTGCTGTGTTATTAGTGAAGGTTTCTCTCTCATCTGTCTACTGTACATGTTGCTGCTGCTGTGTGTTATTAGTGAAGGTTTCTCTCTCATCTGTCTACTGTACATGTTGCTGCTGTGTGTTATTAGTGAAGGTTTCTCTCTCATCTGTCTACTGTACATGTTGCTGCTGCTGTGTGTTATTAGTGAAGGTTTCTCTCTCATCTGTCTACTGTACATGTTGCTGCTGTGTGTTATTAGTGAAGGTTTCTCTCTCATCTGTCTACTGTACATGTTGCTGCTGTGTGTTATTAGTGAAGGTTTCTCTCTCATCTGTCTACTGTACATGTTGCTGCTGCTGTGTGTTATTAGTGAAGGTTTCTCTCTCATCTGTCTACTGTACATGTTGCTGCTGCTGTGTGTTATTAGTGAAGGTTTCCCTCTCATCTGTCTACTGTACATGTTGCTGCTGCTGTGTGTTATTAGTGAAGGTTTCTCTCTCATCTGTCTACTGTACATGTTGCTGCTGATGTGTGTTATTAGTGAAGGTTTCTCTCTCATCTGTCTACTGTACATGTTGCTGCTGCTGTGTGTTATTAGTGAAGGTTTCTCTCTCATCTGTCTACTGTACATGTTGTTGCTGCTGTGTGTTATTAGTGAAGGTTTCTCTCTCATCTGTCTACTGTACATGTTGTGGCTGCTGTGTGTTATTAGTGAAGGTTTCTCTCTCATCTGTCTACTGTACATGTTGCTGCTGTGTTATTAGTGAAGGTTTCTCTCTCATCTGTCTACTGTACATGTTGCTGCTGCTGTGTGTTATTAGTGAAGGTTTCTCTCTCATCTGTCTACTGTACATGTTGCTGCTGTGTGTTATTAGTGAAGGTTTCTCTCTCATCTGTCTACTGTACATGTTGCTGCTGCTGTGTGTTATTAGTGAAGGTTTCTCTCTCATCTGTCTACTGTACATGTTGCTGCTGTGTGTTATTAGTGAAGGTTTCTCTCTCATCTGTCTACTGTACATGTTGCTGCTGTGTGTTATTAGTGAAGGTTTCTCTCTCATCTGTCTACTGTACATGTTGCTGCTGCTGTGTGTTATTAGTGAAGGTTTCTCTCTCATCTGTCTACTGTACATGTTGCTGCTGCTGTGTGTTATTAGTGAAGGTTTCCCTATCATATGTCTACTGTACATGTTGCTGCTGCTGTGTGTTATTAGTGAAGGTTTCTCTCTCATCTGTCTACTGTACATGTTGCTGCTGATGTGTGTTATTAGTGAAGGTTTCTCTCTCATCTGTCTACTGTACATGTTGCTGCTGCTGTATGTTATTAGTGAAGGTTTCTCTCTCATCTGTCTACTGTACATGTTGCTGCTGCTGTGTTATTAGTGAAGGTTTCTCTCTCATCTGTCTACTGTACATGTTGTTGCTGCTGTGTGTTATTAGTGAAGGTTTCTCTCTCATCTGTCTACTGTACATGTTGCTGCTGCTGTGTGTTATTAGTGAAGGTTTCTCTCTCATCTGTCTACTGTACATGTTGCTGCTGCTGTGTGTTATTAGTGAAGGTTTCTCTCTCATCTGTCTACTGTACATGTTGTTGCTGCTGTGTGTTATTAGTGAAGGTTTCTCTCTCATCTGTCTACTGTACATGTTGCTGCTGCTGTGTTATTAGTGAAGGTTTCTCTCTCATCTGTCTACTGTACATGTTGTTGCTGCTGCTGTGTTATTAGTGAAGGTTTCTCTCTCATCTGTCTACTGTACATGTTGCTGCTGCTGTGTGTTATTAGTGAAGGTTTCTCTCTCATCTGTCTACTGTACATGTTGCTGCTGCTGTGTGTTATTAGTGAAGGTTTCTCTCTCATCTGTCTACTGTACATGTTGCTGCTGCTGTGTGTTATTAGTGAAGGTTTCTCTCTCATCTGTCTACTGTACATGTTGCTGCTGTGTGTTATTAGTGAAGGTTTCTCTCTCATCTGTCTACTGTACATGTTGCTGCTGTGTGTTATTAGTGAAGGTTTCTCTCTCATCTGTCTACTGTATATGTTGCTGCTGCTGTGTGTTATTAGTGAAGGTTTCTCTCTCATCTGTCTACTGTACATGTTGCTGCTGCTGTGTGTTATTAGTGAAGGTTTCCCTCTCATCTGTCTACTGTACATGTTGCTGCTGCTGTGTGTTATTAGTGAAGGTTTCTCTCTCATCTGTCTACTGTACATGTTGCTGCTGATGTGTGTTATTAGTGAAGGTTTCTCTCTCATCTGTCTACTGTACATGTTGCTGCTGCTGTGTTATTAGTGAAGGTTTCTCTCTCATCTGTCTACTGTACATGTTGCTGCTGCTGTGTTATTAGTGAAGGTTTCTCTCTCATCTGTCTACTGTACATGTTGCTGCTGTGTGTTATTAGTGAAGGTTTCTCTCTCTTCTGTCTACTGTACATGTTGCTGCTGCTGTGTGTTATTAGTGAAGGTTTCTCTCTCATCTGTCTACTGTACATGTTGCTGCTGTGTTATTAGTGAAGGTTTCTCTCTCATCTGTCTACTGTACATGTTGCTGCTGCTGTGTTATTAGTGAAGGTTTCTCTCTCATCTGTCTACTGTACATGTTGCTGCTGTGAGTTATTAGTGAAGGTTTCTCTCTCATCTGTCTACTGTACATGTTGCTGCTGTGAGTTATTAGTGAAGGTTTCTCTCTCATCTGTCTACTGTACATGTTGCTGCTGTGAGTTATTAGTGAAGGTTTCTCTCTCATCTGTCTACTGTACATGTTGTTGCTGCTGCTGTGTTATTAGTGAAGGTTTCTCTCTCATCTGTCTACTGTACATGTTGCTGCTGCTGTGTGTTATTAGTGAAGGTTTCTCTCTCATCTGTCTACTGTACATGTTGCTGCTGTGAGTTATTAGTGAAGGTTTCTCTCTCATCTGTCTACTGTACATGTTGCTGCTGCTGTGTTATTAGTGAAGGTTTCTCTCTCATCTGTCTACTGTACATGTTGCTGCTGCTGTGTTATTAGTGAAGGTTTCTCTCTCATCTGTCTACTGTACATGTTGCTGCTGTGTGTGTTATTAGTGAAGGTTTCTCTCTCATCTGTCTACTGTACATGTTGCTGCTGCTGTGTTATTAGTGAAGGTGTCTCTCTCATCTGTCTACTCTACATGTTGCTGCTGCTGTGTGTTATTAGTGAAGGTTTCTCTCTCATCTGTCTACTGTACATGTTGCTGCTGTGTGTTATTAGTGAAGGTTTCTCTCTCATCTGTCTACTGTACATGTTGCTGCTGCTGTGTGTTATTAGTGAAGGTTTCTCTCTCATCTGTCTACTGTACATGTTGCTGCTGTGTGTTATTAGTGAAGGTTTCTCTCTCATCTGTCTACTGTACATGTTGCTGCTGCTGTGTTATTAGTGAAGGTTTCTCTCTCATCTGTCTACTGTACATGTTGCTGCTGCTGTGTTATTAGTGAAGGTTTCTCTCTCATCTGTCTACTGTACATGTTGCTGCTGCTGTGTTATTAGTGAAGGTTTCTCTCTCATCTGTCTACTGTACATGTTGCTGCTGCTGTGTGTTATTAGTGAAGGTTTCTCTCTCATCTGTCTACTGTACATGTTGCTGCTGCTGCTGTGTTATTAGTGAAGGTTTCTCTCTCATCTGTCTACTGTACATGTTGCTGATGTGTGTTATTAGTGAAGGTTTATCTCTCATCTGTCTACTGTACATGTTGCTGCTGCTGTGTTATTAGTGAAGGTTTCTCTCTCATCTGTCTACTGTACATGTTGCTGCTGCTGTGTGTTATTAGTGAAGGTTTCTCTCTCATCTGTCTACTGTACATGTTGCTGCTGCTGCTGTGTTATTAGTGAAGGTTTCTCTCTCATCTGTCTACTGTACATGTTGCTGCTGCTGTGTTATTAGTGAAGGTTTCTCTCTCATCTGTCTACTGTACATGTTGCTGCTGCTGCTGTGTTATTAGTGAAGGTTTCTCTCTCATCTGTCTACTGTACATGTTGCTGCTGTGTGTTATTAGTGAAGGTTTCTCTCTCATCTGTCTACTGTACATGTTGCTGCTGCTGCTGTGTTATTAGTGAAGGTTTCTCTCTCATCTGTCTACTGTACATGTTGCTGCTGCTGTGTTATTAGTGAAGGTTTCTCTCTCAAATGTCTACTGTACATGTTGCTGCTGCTGTGTTATTAGTTTCAAGTTTCAAGTTTCTTTAATAGTTGTCATACAGAAGTACAGAATACTTTTGTACAAAATGCTTCTTACTGTTGCGCTCCAGAGACTGTGCATGACAAGATAAGTATGAAATAAAAACATAGTAAAAATTAGAAGTACAAAAAGAGGTCACAGTGTTCAGTTTAGACATATGTACAATGTTCGTAGACGTAGTTACCATACAATATACAATACTGTGCAGTGTACTAATATACAATACTATATAGTGCAAGGCATAAGTGGACGAGGTGCAGTTTAGGTACAATTCACAGTAGGTGTACGAGTTGTAGTGCAAATCCTTTATCAATAAATATAAAGTGTAAGTGTGTTTGTGTGATCTAAAGTGTGGAGAGTGGGTGCTGCAGTGTGTTGTTTGTTTGAGTGAGTGTGTGCGTGTGGGTGTGTGTGCTGTGTGCATTTGATGGTTGTTGCATAGTGATTATTGTTCGTTTAGCGATTATTGTTCGTTTAGCAGCCTGATGGCCTGGGGATAGAAGCTCCTTCTGAGTCTTTCTGTGCTCGCCATAAGACTCCGGTATCGCTTGCCTGACGGCAGCAGTTCAAAGAGGCAGTTGTTCGGGTGGCTCGAGTCCTTAATAATTCTCTTAGCCTTCCCCTTGCACCGCTTGTTGTAAATGTTCTGGAGGGTGGGAAGCCCCCCTCTAATTGTGCGTTCGGCTGAACGTGTCACTCTTTGTAGTCTGCTACGGTCTTGTGCAGTGCTATTCCCAAACCAGGAGGTGATGTTGCCGGTCAGGATGCTCTCTATTGTACATGAGTAGAAGTTCCTAAGGATCTTCTGACTGACTTGGAACTTCCTTAGGCGCCTGAGGAAGTAGAGGCGTTGTCGTGCCTTCTTCACAACACTGTCAATGTGTGTGGTCCATGTCAAGTCCTCGGATATGTGGGCTCCGAGGTACTTGAAACTGTTCACTCTCTCAACTGGTGCCCCGTCGATGCTGAGGGGGCTGTAGTCCTTGACCCCCGACCTCCTGAAGTCCACAATCATCTCTTTTGTTTTGCTGACGTTCAGGGAGAGGCAGTTCTCCTGACACCACTGTGACAGGTTCTCTACCTCTTCCAGGTAGGCCCTTTCGTCGTTGGCAGAGATCAGGCCCACCACTACTGTGTCATCAGCAAATTTGATGATGGTGTTGTTGTTCCGCTGTGCTACGCAGTCATGTGTGTACAGGGAGTAGAGGAGGGGGCTCAGAACACAGCCCTGGGGGGCCCCTATGTTGAGCGTGATGGATGAGGAGGTGCAGTTGCCGGCTCTTACCACCTGGGGTCTGCCCGTCAGGAAGTCCAGGACCCACTGGCACAGGTCATAGTTCAAGCCCAGGTCCCTGAGCTTGGCTATGAGTTTGGAGGGGACTATGGTATTGAATGCTGAGCTGTAGTCGATGAACAGCATTCTCACATAGTTCCCCTGCCTCTTGTCCAGATGTGATGCTGCTGTGTGCAGCACATGGGCTATGGCGTCCTCCGTGGACCTGTTGGGGAAGGTGAAGGTTTCTCTCTCATCTGTCTACTGTACATGTTGCTGCTGCTGCTGTGTTATTAGTGAAGGTTTCTCTCTCATCTGTCTACTGTACATGTTGCTGCTGTGTGTTATTAGTGAAGGTTTCTCTCTCATCTGTCTACTGTACATGTTGCTGCTGCTGTGTGTTATTAGTGAAGGTTTCTCTCTCATCTGTCTACTGTACATGTTGCTGCTGTGAGTTATTAGTGAAGGTTTCTCTCTCATCTGTCTACTGTACATGTTGCTGCTGTGTGTTATTAGTGAAGGTTTCTCTCTCATCTGTCTACTGTACATGTTGCTGCTGCTGTGTTATTAGTGAAGGTTTCTCTCTCATCTGTCTACTGTACATGTTGCTGCTGTGTGTTATTAGTGAAGGTTTCTCTCTCATCTGTCTACTGTACATGTTGCTGCTGCTGCTGTGTTATTAGTGAAGGTTTCTCTCTCATCTGTCTACTGTACATGTTGCTGCTGCTGCTGTGTTATTAGTGAAGGTTTCTCTCTCATCTGTCTACTGTACATGTTGCTGCTGTGTGTTATTAGTGAAGGTTTCTCTCTCATCTGTCTACTGTACATGTTGCTGCTGTGTGTTATTAGTGAAGGTTTCTCTCTCATCTGTCTACTGTACATGTTGCTGCTGCTGCTGTGTTATTAGTGAAGGTTTCTCTCTCATCTGTCTACTGTACATGTTGCTGCTGTGTGTTATTAGTGAAGGTTTCTCTCTCATCTGTCTACTGTACATGTTGCTGCTGCTGTGTGTTATTAGTGAAGGTTTCTCTCTCATCTGTCTACTGTACATGTTGCTGCTGTGTGTTATTAGTGAAGGTTTCTCTCTCATCTGTCTACTGTACATGTTGCTGCTGCTGCTGTGTTATTAGTGAAGGTTTCTCTCTCATCTGTCTACTGTACATGTTGCTGCTGCTGCTGTGTTATTAGTGAAGGTTTCTCTCTCATCTGTCTACTGTACATGTTGCTGCTGCTGTGTTATTAGTGAAGGTTTCTCTCTCATCTGTCTACTGTACATGTTGCTGCTGCTGCTGTGTTATTAGTGAAGGTTTCTCTCTCATCTGTCTACTGTACATGTTGCTGCTGCTGTGTTATTAGTGAAGGTTTCTCTCTCATCTGTCTACTGTACATGTTGCTGCTGCTGTGTTATTAGTGAAGGTTTCTCTCTCATCTGTCTTCTGTACATGTTGCTGCTGCTGTGTGTTATTAGTGAAGGTTTCCCTCTCATATGTCTACTGTACATGTTGCTGCTGCTGTGTGTTATTAGTGAAGGTTTCTCTCTCATCTGTCTACTGTACATGTTGCTGCTGATGTGTGTTATTAGTGAAGGTTTCTCTCTCATCTGTCTACTGTACATGTTGCTGCTGCTGTATGTTATTAGTGAAGGTTTCTCTCTCATCTGTCTACTGTACATGTTGCTGCTGCTGTGTTATTAGTGAAGGTTTCTCTCTCATCTGTCTACTGTACATGTTGTTGCTGCTGTGTGTTATTAGTGAAGGTTTCTCTCTCATCTGTCTACTGTACATGTTGCTGCTGCTGTGTGTTATTAGTGAAGGTTTCTCTCTCATCTGTCTACTGTACATGTTGCTGCTGCTGTGTGTTATTAGTGAAGGTTTCTCTCTCATCTGTCTACTGTACATGTTGTTGCTGCTGTGTGTTATTAGTGAAGGTTTCTCTCTCATCTGTCTACTGTACATGTTGCTGCTGCTGTGTTATTAGTGAAGGTTTCTCTCTCATCTGTCTACTGTACATGTTGTTGCTGCTGCTGTGTTATTAGTGAAGGTTTCTCTCTCATCTGTCTACTGTACATGTTGCTGCTGCTGTGTGTTATTAGTGAAGGTTTCTCTCTCATCTGTCTACTGTACATGTTGCTGCTGCTGTGTGTTATTAGTGAAGGTTTCTCTCTCATCTGTCTACTGTACATGTTGCTGCTGCTGTGTGTTATTAGTGAAGGTTTCTCTCTCATCTGTCTACTGTACATGTTGCTGCTGTGTGTTATTAGTGAAGGTTTCTCTCTCATCTGTCTACTGTACATGTTGCTGCTGTGTGTTATTAGTGAAGGTTTCTCTCTCATCTGTCTACTGTATATGTTGCTGCTGCTGTGTGTTATTAGTGAAGGTTTCTCTCTCATCTGTCTACTGTACATGTTGCTGCTGCTGTGTGTTATTAGTGAAGGTTTCCCTCTCATCTGTCTACTGTACATGTTGCTGCTGCTGTGTGTTATTAGTGAAGGTTTCTCTCTCATCTGTCTACTGTACATGTTGCTGCTGATGTGTGTTATTAGTGAAGGTTTCTCTCTCATCTGTCTACTGTACATGTTGCTGCTGCTGTGTTATTAGTGAAGGTTTCTCTCTCATCTGTCTACTGTACATGTTGCTGCTGCTGTGTTATTAGTGAAGGTTTCTCTCTCATCTGTCTACTGTACATGTTGCTGCTGCTGCTGTGTTATTAGTGAAGGTTTCTCTCTCATCTGTCTACTGTACATGTTGCTGCTGTGTGTTATTAGTGAAGGTTTCTCTCTCTTCTGTCTACTGTACATGTTGCTGCTGCTGTGTGTTATTAGTGAAGGTTTCTCTCTCATCTGTCTACTGTACATGTTGCTGCTGTGTTATTAGTGAAGGTTTCTCTCTCATCTGTCTACTGTACATGTTGCTGCTGCTGTGTTATTAGTGAAGGTTTCTCTCTCATCTGTCTACTGTACATGTTGCTGCTGTGAGTTATTAGTGAAGGTTTCTCTCTCATCTGTCTACTGTACATGTTGCTGCTGTGAGTTATTAGTGAAGGTTTCTCTCTCATCTGTCTACTGTACATGTTGCTGCTGTGAGTTATTAGTGAAGGTTTCTCTCTCATCTGTCTACTGTACATGTTGTTGCTGCTGCTGTGTTATTAGTGAAGGTTTCTCTCTCATCTGTCTACTGTACATGTTGCTGCTGCTGTGTGTTATTAGTGAAGGTTTCTCTCTCATCTGTCTACTGTACATGTTGCTGCTGTGAGTTATTAGTGAAGGTTTCTCTCTCATCTGTCTACTGTACATGTTGCTGCTGCTGTGTTATTAGTGAAGGTTTCTCTCTCATCTGTCTACTGTACATGTTGCTGCTGCTGTGTTATTAGTGAAGGTTTCTCTCTCATCTGTCTACTGTACATGTTGCTGCTGTGTGTGTTATTAGTGAAGGTTTCTCTCTCATCTGTCTACTGTACATGTTGCTGCTGCTGTGTTATTAGTGAAGGTTTCTCTCTCATCTGTCTACTGTACATGTTGCTGCTGCTGTGTGTTATTAGTGAAGGTTTCTCTCTCATCTGTCTACTGTACATGTTGCTGCTGTGTGTTATTAGTGAAGGTTTCTCTCTCATCTGTCTACTGTACATGTTGCTGCTGCTGTGTGTTATTAGTGAAGGTTTCTCTCTCATCTGTCTACTGTACATGTTGCTGCTGTGTGTTATTAGTGAAGGTTTCTCTCTCATCTGTCTACTGTACATGTTGCTGCTGCTGTGTTATTAGTGAAGGTTTCTCTCTCATCTGTCTACTGTACATGTTGCTGCTGCTGTGTTATTAGTGAAGGTTTCTCTCTCATCTGTCTACTGTACATGTTGCTGCTGCTGTGTTATTAGTGAAGGTTTCTCTCTCATCTGTCTACTGTACATGTTGCTGCTGCTGTGTGTTATTAGTGAAGGTTTCTCTCTCATCTGTCTACTGTACATGTTGCTGCTGCTGCTGTGTTATTAGTGAAGGTTTCTCTCTCATCTGTCTACTGTACATGTTGCTGCTGTGTGTTATTAGTGAAGGTTTATCTCTCATCTGTCTACTGTACATGTTGCTGCTGCTGTGTTATTAGTGAAGGTTTCTCTCTCATCTGTCTACTGTACATGTTGCTGCTGCTGTGTGTTATTAGTGAAGGTTTCTCTCTCATCTGTCTACTGTACATGTTGCTGCTGCTGCTGTGTTATTAGTGAAGGTTTCTCTCTCATCTGTCTACTGTACATGCTGCTGCTGCTGTGTTATTAGTGAAGGTTTCTCTCTCATCTGTCTACTGTACATGTTGCTGCTGTGTGTTATTAGTGAAGGTTTCTCTCTCATCTGTCTACTGTACATGTTGCTGCTGCTGCTGTGTTATTAGTGAAGGTTTCTCTCTCATCTGTCTACTGTACATGTTGCTGCTGCTGTGTTATTAGTGAAGGTTTCTCTCTCATCTGTCTACTGTACATGTTGCTGCTGCTGTGTTATTAATTTCAAGTTTCAAGTTTCTTTAATAGTTGTCATACAGAAGTACAGAATACTTTTGTACAAAATGCTTCTTACTGTTGCGCTCCAGAGACTGTGCATGACAAGATAAGTATGAAATAAAAACATAGTAAAAATTAGAAGTACAAAAAGAGGTCACAGTGTTCAGTTTAGACATATGTACAATGTTCGTAGACGTAGTTACCATACAATATACAATACTGTGCAGTGTACTAATATACAATACTATATAGTGCAAGGCATAAGTGGACAAGGTGCAGTTTAGGTACAATTCACAGTAGGTGTACGAGTTGTAGTGCAAATCCTTTATCAATAAATATAAAGTGTAAGTGTGTTTGTGTGATCTAAAGTGTGGAGAGTGGGTGCTGCAGTGTGTTGTTTGTTTGAGTGAGTGTGTGCGTGTGGGTGTGTGTGCTGTGTGCATTTGATGGTTGTTGCATAGTGATTATTGTTCGTTTAGCGATTATTGTTCGTTTAGCAGCCTGATGGCCTGGGGATAGAAGCTCCTTCTGAGTCTTTCTGTGCTCGCCATAAGACTCCGGTATCGCTTGCCTGACGGCAGCAGTTCAAAGAGGCAGTTGTTCGGGTGGCTCGAGTCCTTAATAATTCTCTTAGCCTTCCCCTTGCACCGCTTGTTGTAAATGTTCTGGAGGGTGGGAAGCCCCCCTCTAATTGTGCGTTCGGCTGAACGTGTCACTCTTTGTAGTCTGCTACGGTCTTGTGCAGTGCTATTCCCAAACCAGGAGGTGATGTTGCCGGTCAGGATGCTCTCTATTGTACATGAGTAGAAGTTCCTAAGGATCTTCTGACTGACTTGGAACTTCCTTAGGCGCCTGAGGAAGTAGAGGCGTTGTCGTGCCTTCTTCACAACACTGTCAATGTGTGTGGTCCATGTCAAGTCCTCGGATATGTGGGCTCCGAGGTACTTGAAACTGTTCACTCTCTCAACTGGTGCCCCGTCGATGCTGAGGGGGCTGTAGTCCTTGACCCCCGACCTCCTGAAGTCCACAATCATCTCTTTTGTTTTGCTGACGTTCAGGGAGAGGCAGTTCTCCTGACACCACTGTGACAGGTTCTCTACCTCTTCCAGGTAGGCCCTTTCGTCGTTGGCAGAGATCAGGCCCACCACTACTGTGTCATCAGCAAATTTGATGATGGTGTTGTTGTTCCGCTGTGCTACGCAGTCATGTGTGTACAGGGAGTAGAGGAGGGGGCTCAGAACACAGCCCTGGGGGGCCCCTATGTTGAGCGTGATGGATGAGGAGGTGCAGTTGCCGGCTCTTACCACCTGGGGTCTGCCCGTCAGGAAGTCCAGGACCCACTGGCACAGGTCATAGTTCAAGCCCAGGTCCCTGAGCTTGGCTATGAGTTTGGAGGGGACTATGGTATTGAATGCTGAGCTGTAGTCGATGAACAGCATTCTCACATAGTTCCCCTGCCTCTTGTCCAGATGTGATGCTGCTGTGTGCAGCACATGGGCTATGGCGTCCTCCGTGGACCTGTTGGGGAAGGTGAAGGTTTCTCTCTCATCTGTCTACTGTACATGTTGCTGCTGCTGCTGTGTTATTAGTGAAGGTTTCTCTCTCATCTGTCTACTGTACATGTTGCTGCTGTGTGTTATTAGAGAAGGTTTATCTCTCATCTGTCTACTGTACATGTTGCTGCTGCTGTGTGTTATTAGTGAAGGTTTCTCTCTCATCTGTCTACTGTACATGTTGCTGCTGTGAGTTATTAGTGAAGGTTTCTCTCTCATCTGTCTACTGTACATGTTGCTGCTGTGTGTTATTAGTGAAGGTTTCTCTCTCATCTGTCTACTGTACATGTTGCTGCTGCTGTGTTATTAGTGAAGGTTTCTCTCTCATCTGTCTACTGTACATGTTGCTGCTGTGTGTTATTAGTGAAGGTTTCTCTCTCATCTGTCTACTGTACATGTTGCTGCTGCTGCTGTGTTATTAGTGAAGGTTTCTCTCTCATCTGTCTACTGTACATGTTGCTGCTGCTGCTGTGTTATTAGTGAAGGTTTCTCTCTCATCTGTCTACTGTACATGTTGCTGCTGTGTGTTATTAGTGAAGGTTTCTCTCTCATCTGTCTACTGTACATGTTGCTGCTGTGTGTTATTAGTGAAGGTTTCTCTCTCATCTGTCTACTGTACATGTTGCTGCTGCTGCTGTGTTATTAGTGAAGGTTTCTCTCTCATCTGTCTACTGTACATGTTGCTGCTGTGTGTTATTAGTGAAGGTTTCTCTCTCATCTGTCTACTGTACATGTTGCTGCTGCTGTGTGTTATTAGTGAAGGTTTCTCTCTCATCTGTCTACTGTACATGTTGCTGCTGTGTGTTATTAGTGAAGGTTTCTCTCTCATCTGTCTACTGTACATGTTGCTGCTGCTGCTGTGTTATTAGTGAAGGTTTCTCTCTCATCTGTCTACTGTACATGTTGCTGCTGCTGCTGTGTTATTAGTGAAGGTTTCTCTCTCATCTGTCTACTGTACATGTTGCTGCTGCTGTGTTATTAGTGAAGGTTTCTCTCTCATCTGTCTACTGTACATGTTGCTGCTGCTGCTGTGTTATTAGTGAAGGTTTCTCTCTCATCTGTCTACTGTACATGTTGCTGCTGCTGTGTTATTAGTGAAGGTTTCTCTCTCATCTGTCTACTGTACATGTTGCTGCTGCTGTGTTATTAGTGAAGGTTTCTCTCTCATCTGTCTACTGTACATGTTGCTGCTGCTGTGTTATTAGTGAAGGTTTCTCTCTCATCTGTCTACTGTACATGTTGCTGCTGCTGTGTTATTAGTGAAGGTTTCTCTCTCATCTGTCTACTGTACATGTTGCTGCTGCTGTGTGTTATTAGTGAAGGTTTCTCTCTCATCTGTCTACTGTACATGTTGCTGCTGTGTGTTATTAGTGAAGGTTTCTCTCTCATCTGTCTACTGTACATGTTGCTGCTGTGTGTTATTAGTGAAGGGTTCTCTCTCATCTGTCTACTGTACATGTTGCTGCTGCTGTGTGTTATTAGTGAAGGTTTCTCCTCTCTCATCTGTCTACTGTACATGTTGCTGCTGCTGTGTTATTAGTGAAGGTTTCTCTCTCATCTGTCTACTGTACATGTTGCTGCTGCTGTGTGTTATTAGTGAAGGTTTCTCTCTCATCTGTCTACTGTACATGTTGCTGCTGCTGTGTTATTAGTGAAGGTTTCTCTCTCATCTGTCTACTGTACATGTTGCTGCTGCTGTGTTATTAGTGAAGGTTTCTCTCTCATCTGTCTACTGTACATGTTGCTGCTGCTGTGTTATTAGTGAAGGTTTCTCTCTCATATGTCTACTGTACATGTTGCTGCTGTATGTTATTAGTGAAGGTTTCTCTCTCATCTGTCTACTGTACATGTTGCTGCTGCTGTGTTATTAGTGAAGGTTTCTCTCTCATCTGTCTACTGTACATGTTGCTGCTGCTGTGTGTTATTAGTGAAGGTTTCTCTCTCATCTGTCTACTGTACATGTTGCTGCTGCTGTGTTATTAGTGAAGGTTTCTCTCTCATCTGTCTACTGTACATGTTGCTGCTGCTGTGTGTTATTAGTGAAGGTTTCTCTCTCATCTGTCTACTGTACATGTTGCTGCTGCTGTGTTATTAGTGAAGGTTTCTCTCTCATCTGTCTACTGTACATGTTGCTGCTGCTGTGTTATTAGTGAAGGTTTCTCTCTCATCTGTCTACTGTACATGTTGCTGCTGCTGTGTTATTAGTGAAGGTTTCTCTCTCATATGTCTACTGTACATGTTGCTGCTGTATGTTATTAGTGAAGGTTTCTCTCTCATCTGTCTACTGTACATGTTGCTGCTGCTGTGTGTTATTAGTGAAGGTTTCTCTCTCATCTGTCTACTGTACATGTTGCTGCTGTGTGTTATTAGTGAAGGTTTCTCTCTCATCTGTCTACTGTACATGTTGCTGCTGCTGTGTGTTATTAGTGAAGGTTTCTCTCTCATCTGTCTACTGTACATGTTGCTGCTGCTGTGTGTTATTAGTGAAGGTTTCTCTCTCATCTGTCTACTGTACATGTTGCTGCTGCTGCTGTGTTATTAGTGAAGGTTTCTCTCTCATCTGTCTACTGTACATGTTGTTGCTGCTGCTGTGTTATTAGTGAAGGTTTCTCTCTCATCTGTCTACTGTACATGTTGCTGCTGCTGTGTTATTAGTGAAGGTTTCTCTCTCATCTGTCTACTGTACATGTTGCTGCTGTGTGTTATTAGTGAAGGTTTCTCTCTCATCTGTCTACTGTACATGTTGCTGCTGTGTGTTATTAGTGAAGGTTTCTCTCTCATCTGTCTACTGTACATGTTGCTGCTGCTGTGTTATTAGTGAAGGTTTCTCTCTCATCTGTCTACTGTACATGTTGCTGCTGCTGTGTTATTAGTGAAGGTTTCTCTCTCATCTGTCTACTGTACATGTTGCTGCTGCTGTGTGTTATTAGTGAAGGTTTCTCTCTCATCTGTCTACTGTACATGTTGCTGATGTGTGCTATTAGTGAAGGTTTCTCTCTCATCTGTCTACTGTACATGTTGCTGCTGCTGTGTGTTATTAGTGAAGGTTTCTCTCTCATCTGTCTACTGTACATGTTGCTGCTGCTGCTGTGTTATTAGTGAAGGTTTCTCTCTCATCTGTCTACTGTACATGTTGTTGCTGCTGCTGTGTTATTAGTGAAGGTTTCTCTCTCATCTGTCTACTGTACATGTTGCTGCTGCTGTGTTATTAGTGAAGGTTTCTCTCTCATCTGTCTACTGTACATGTTGCTGCTGTGTGTTATTAGTGAAGGTTTCTCTCTCATCTGTCTACTGTACATGTTGCTGCTGTGTGTTATTAGTGAAGGTTTCTCTCTCATATGTCTACTGTACATGTTGCTGCTGCTGTGTTATTAGTGAAGGTTTCTCTCTCATCTGTCTACTGTACATGTTGCTGCTGCTGTGTTATTAGTGAAGGTTTCTCTCTCATCTGTCTACTGTACATGTTGCTGCTGCTGTGTGTTATTAGTGAAGGTTTCTCTCTCATCTGTCTACTGTACATGTTGCTGATGTGTGCTATTAGTGAAGGTTTCTCTCTCATCTGTCTACTGTACATGTTGCTGCTGCTGTGTGTTATTAGTGAAGGTTTCTCTCTCATCTGTCTACTGTACATGTTGCTGCTGTGTGTTATTAGTGAAGGTTTCTCTCTCATATGTCTACTGTACATGTTGCTGCTGTGTGTTATTAGTGAAGGTTTCTCTCTCATATGTCTACTGTACATGTTGCTGCTGTGTTATTAGTGAAGGTTTCTCTCTCATCTGTCTACTGTACATGTTGCTGCTGCTGCTGTGTTATTAGTGAAGGTTTCTCTCTCATCTGTCTACTGTACATGTTGCTGCTGTGTGTGTTATTAGTGAAGGTTTCTCTCTCATCTGTCTACTGTACATGTTGCTGCTGCTGCTGTGTTATTAGTGAAGGTTTCTCTCTCATCTGTCTACTGTACATGTTGCTGCTGTGTGTGTTATTAGTGAAGGGTTCTCTCTCATCTGTCTACTGTACATGTTGCTGCTGTGTGTGTTATTAGTGAAGGTTTCTCTCTCATCTGTCTACTGTACATGTTGCTGCTGTGTGTGTTATTAGTGAAGGGTTCTCTCTCATCTGTCTACTGTACATGTTGCTGCTGTGTGTGTTATTAGTGAAGGTTTCTCTCTCATCTGTCTACTGTACATGTTGCTGCTGTGTGTTATTAGTGAAGGTTTCTCTCTCATCTGTCTACTGTACATGTTGCTGCTGCTGTGTTATTAGTGAAGGTTTCTCTCTCATCTGTCTACTGTACATGTTGCTGCTGTGTGTTATTAGTGAAGGTTTCTCTCTCATCTGTCTACTGTACATGTTGCTGCTGCTGCTGTGTTATTAGTGAAGGTTTCTCTCTCATCTGTCTACTGTACATGTTGCTGCTGCTGTGTTATTAGTGAAGGTTTCTCTCTCATCTGTCTACTGTACATGTTGCTGCTGCTGTGTTATTAGTGAAGGTTTCTCTCTCATCTGTCTACTGTACATGTTGCTGCTGCTGTGTTATTAGTGAAGGTTTCTCTCTCTTCTGTATACTGTACATGTTGCTGCTGCTGTGTGTTATTAGTGAAGGTTTCTCTCTCATCTGTCTACTGTACATGTTGCTGCTGCTGTGTTATTAGTGAAGGTTTCTCTCTCATCTGTCTACTGTACATGTTGTTGCTGCTGTGTGTTATTAGTGAAGGTTTCTCTCTCATCTGTCTACTGTACATGTTGCTGCTGCTGTGTTATTAGTGAAGGTTTCTCTCTCATCTGTCTACTGTACATGTTGCTGCTGTGTGTTATTAGTGAAGGTTTCTCTCTCATCTGTCTACTGTACATGTTGCTGCTGCTGTGTGTTATTAGTGAAGGTTTCTCTCTCATCTGTCTACTGTACATGTTGCTGCTGCTGCTGTGTTATTAGTGAAGGTTTCTCTCTCATCTGTCTACTGTACATGTTGCTGCTGCTGTGTGTTATTAGTGAAGGTTTCTCTCTCATCTGTCTACTGTACATGTTGTTGCTGCTGTGTGTTATTAGTGAAGGTTTCTCTCTCATCTGTCTACTGTACATGTTGCTGCTGTGTGTTATTAGTGAAGGTTTCTCTCTCATCTGTCTACTGTACATGTTGCTGCTGCTGCTGTGTTATTAGTGAAGGTTTCTCTCTCATCTGTCTACTGTACATGTTGCTGCTGTGTGCTATTAGTGAAGGTTTCTCTCTCATCTGTCTACTGTACATGTTGCTGCTGCTGCTGTGTTATTAGTGAAGGTTTCTCTCTCATCTGTCTACTGTACATGTTGTTGCTGCTGCTGTGTTATTAGTGAAGGTTTCTCTCTCATCTGTCTACTGTACATGTTGCTGCTGTGTGTTATTAGTGAAGGTTTCTCTCTCATCTGTCTACTGTACATGTTGCTGCTGTGTGTTATTAGTGAAGGTTTCTCTCTCATCTGTCTACTGTACATGTTGCTGCTGCTGCTGCTGTGTTATTAGTGAAGGTTTCTCTCTCATCTGTCTACTGTACATGTTGCTGCTGTGTGTTATTAGTGAAGGTTTCTCTCTCATCTGTCTACTGTACATGTTGCTGCTGTGTGTTATTAGTGAAGGTTTCTCTCTCATCTGTCTACTGTACATGTTGCTGCTGCTGTGTTATTAGTGAAGGTTTCTCTCTCATCTGTCTACTGTACATGTTGCTGCTGCTGTGTTATTAGTGAAGGTTTCTCTCTCATCTGTCTACTGTACATGTTGCTGCTGCTGTGTTATTAGTGAAGGTTTCTCTCTCATCTGTCTACTGTACATGTTGCTGCTGTGTGTTATTAGTGAAGGTTTCCCTCTCATCTGTCTACTGTACATGTTGCTGCTGTGTGTTATTAGTGAAGGTTTCTCTCTCATCTGTCTACTGTACATGTTGCTGCTGCTGTGTGTTATTAGTGAAGGTTTCTCTCTCATCTGTCTACTGTACATGTTGCTGCTGCTGTGTTATTAGTGAAGGTTTCTCTCTCATCTGTCTACTGTACATGTTGCTGCTGCTGTGTTATTAGTGAAGGTTTCTCTCTCATCTGTCTACTGTACATGTTGCTGCTGTGTGTTATTAGTGAAGGTTTCTCTCTCATCTGTCTACTGTACATGTTGCTTCTGTGTGTTATTAGTGAAGGTTTCCCTCTCATATGTCTACTGTACATGTTGCTGCTGCTGTGTTATTAGTGAAGGTTTCTCTCTCATCTGTCTACTGTACATGCTGTTGCTGATGTGTGTTATTAGTGAAGGTTTCTCTCTCATCTGTCTACTGTACATGTTGCTGCTGCTGTGTGTTATTAGTGAAGGTTTCTCTCTCATCTGTCTACTGTACATGTTGCTGCTGCTGTGTTATTAGTGAAGGTTTCTCTCTCATCTGTCTACTGTACATGTTGCTGCTGCTGTGTGTTATTAGTGAAGGTTTCTCTCTCATCTGTCTACTGTACATGTTGCTGCTGCTGTGTTATTAGTGAATGTTTCTCTCTCATCTGTCTACTGTACATGTTGCTGCTGCTGTGTTATTAGTGGAGGTTTCTCTCTCATCTGTCTACTGTACATGTTGCTGCTGCTGTGTGTTATTAGTGGAGGTTTCTCTCTCATCTGTCTACTGTACATGTTGCTGCTGTGTGTTATTAGTGAAGGTTTCTCTCTCATCTGTCTACTGTACATGTTGCTGCTGCTGTGTTATTAGTGGAGGTTTCTCTCTCATCTGTCTACTGTACATGTTGCTGCTGTGTGTTATTAGTGAAGGTTTCTCTCTCATCTGCCTACTGTACATGTTGCTGCTGCTGTGTGTTATTAGTGAAGGTTTCTCTCTCATCTGTCTACTGTACATGTTGCTGCTGCTGTGTTATTAGTGAAGGTTTCTCTCTCATCTGTCTACTGTACATGTTGCTGCTGCTGCTGTGTTATTAGTGAAGGTTTCTCTCTCATCTGTCTACTGTACATGTTGCTGCTGCTGTGTGTTATTAGTGAAGGTTTCTCTCTCATCTGTCTACTGTACATGTTGTTGCTGCTGTGTGTTATTAGTGAAGGTTTCTCTCTCATCTGTCTACTGTACATGTTACTGCTGTGTGTTATTAGTGAAGGTTTCTCTCTCATCTGTATACTGTACATGTTGCTGCTGTGTGTTATTAGTGAAGGTTTCTCTCTCATCTGTCTACTGTACATGTTGCTGCTGCTGTGTTATTAGTGAAGGTTTCTCTCTCATCTGTCTACTGTACATGTTGCTGCTGCTGTGTTATTAGTGAAGGTTTCTCTCTCATCTGTCTACTGTAAATGTTGCTTCTGCTGTGTTATTAGTGAAGGTTTCTCTCTCATCTGTCTACTGTACATGTTGCTGCTGCTGTGTGTTATTAGTGAAGGTTTCTCTCTCATCTGTCTACTGTACATGTTGCTGATGTGTGCTATTAGTGAAGGTTTCTCTCTCATCTGTCTACTGTACATGTTGCTGCTGCTGTGTGTTATTAGTGAAGGTTTCTCTCTCATCTGTCTACTGTACATGTTGCTGCTGTGTGTTATTAGTGAAGGTTTCTCTCTCATATGTCTACTGTACATGTTGCTGCTGTGTGTTATTAGTGAAGGTTTCTCTCTCATATGTCTACTGTACATGTTGCTGCTGTGTTATTAGTGAAGGTTTCTCTCTCATCTGTCTACTGTACATGTTGCTGCTGCTGCTGTGTTATTAGTGAAGGTTTCTCTCTCATCTGTCTACTGTACATGTTGCTGCTGTGTGTGTTATTAGTGAAGGTTTCTCTCTCATCTGTCTACTGTACATGTTGCTGCTGCTGCTGTGTTATTAGTGAAGGTTTCTCTCTCATCTGTCTACTGTACATGTTGCTGCTGTGTGTGTTATTAGTGAAGGGTTCTCTCTCATCTGTCTACTGTACATGTTGCTGCTGTGTGTGTTATTAGTGAAGGTTTCTCTCTCATCTGTCTACTGTACATGTTGCTGCTGTGTGTGTTATTAGTGAAGGGTTCTCTCTCATCTGTCTACTGTACATGTTGCTGCTGTGTGTGTTATTAGTGAAGGTTTCTCTCTCATCTGTCTACTGTACATGTTGCTGCTGTGTGTTATTAGTGAAGGTTTCTCTCTCATCTGTCTACTGTACATGTTGCTGCTGCTGTGTTATTAGTGAAGGTTTCTCTCTCATCTGTCTACTGTACATGTTGCTGCTGTGTGTTATTAGTGAAGGTTTCTCTCTCATCTGTCTACTGTACATGTTGCTGCTGCTGCTGTGTTATTAGTGAAGGTTTCTCTCTCATCTGTCTACTGTACATGTTGCTGCTGCTGTGTTATTAGTGAAGGTTTCTCTCTCATCTGTCTACTGTACATGTTGCTGCTGCTGTGTTATTAGTGAAGGTTTCTCTCTCATCTGTCTACTGTACATGTTGCTGCTGCTGTGTTATTAGTGAAGGTTTCTCTCTCTTCTGTCTACTGTACATGTTGCTGCTGCTGTGTGTTATTAGTGAAGGTTTCTCTCTCATCTGTCTACTGTACATGTTGCTGCTGCTGTGTTATTAGTGAATGTTTCTCTCTCATCTGTCTACTGTACATGTTGTTGCTGCTGTGTGTTATTAGTGAAGGTTTCTCTCTCATCTGTCTACTGTACATGTTGCTGCTGCTGTGTTATTAGTGAAGGTTTCTCTCTCATCTGTCTACTGTACATGTTGCTGCTGTGTGTTATTAGTGAAGGTTTCTCTCTCATCTGTCTACTGTACATGTTGCTGCTGCTGTGTGTTATTAGTGAAGGTTTCTCTCTCATCTGTCTACTGTACATGTTGCTGCTGCTGCTGTGTTATTAGTGAAGGTTTCTCTCTCATCTGTCTACTGTACATGTTGCTGCTGCTGTGTGTTATTAGTGAAGGTTTCTCTCTCATCTGTCTACTGTACATGTTGTTGCTGCTGTGTGTTATTAGTGAAGGTTTCTCTCTCATCTGTCTACTGTACATGTTGCTGCTGTGTGTTATTAGTGAAGGTTTCTCTCTCATCTGTCTACTGTACATGTTGCTGCTGCTGCTGTGTTATTAGTGAAGGTTTCTCTCTCATCTCTCTACTGTACATGTTGCTGCTGTGTGCTATTAGTGAAGGTTTCTCTCTCATCTGTCTACTGTACATGTTGCTGCTGCTGCTGTGTTATTAGTGAAGGTTTCTCTCTCATCTGTCTACTGTACATGTTGTTGCTGCTGCTGTGTTATTAGTGAAGGTTTCTCTCTCATCTGTCTACTGTACATGTTGCTGCTGTGTGTTATTAGTGAAGGTTTCTCTCTCATCTGTCTACTGTACATGTTGCTGCTGTGTGTTATTAGTGAAGGTTTCTCTCTCATCTGTCTACTGTACATGTTGCTGCTGCTGCTGTGTTATTAGTGAAGGTTTCTCTCTCATCTGTCTACTGTACATGTTGCTGCTGTGTGTTATTAGTGAAGGTTTCTCTCTCATCTGTCTACTGTACATGTTGCTGCTGTGTGTTATTAGTGAAGGTTTCTCTCTCATCTGTCTACTGTACATGTTGCTGCTGCTGTGTTATTAGTGAAGGTTTCTCTCTCATCTGTCTACTGTACATGTTGCTGCTGCTGTGTTATTAGTGAAGGTTTCTCTCTCATCTGTCTACTGTACATGTTGCTGCTGCTGTGTTATTAGTGAAGGTTTCTCTCTCATCTGTCTACTGTACATGTTGCTGCTGTGTGTTATTAGTGAAGGTTTCCCTCTCATCTGTCTACTGTACATGTTGCTGCTGTGTGTTATTAGTGAAGGTTTCTCTCTCATCTGTCTACTGTACATGTTGCTGCTGCTGTGTGTTATTAGTGAAGGTTTCTCTCTCATCTGTCTACTGTACATGTTGCTGCTGCTGTGTTATTAGTGAAGGTTTCTCTCTCATCTGTCTACTGTACATGTTGCTGCTGCTGTGTTATTAGTGAAGGTTTCTCTCTCATCTGTCTACTGTACATGTTGCTGCTGTGTGTTATTAGTGAAGGTTTCTCTCTCATCTGTCTACTGTACATGTTGCTTCTGTGTGTTATTAGTGAAGGTTTCCCTCTCATCTGTCTACTGTACATGTTGCTGCTGCTGTGTTATTAGTGAAGGTTTCTCTCTCATCTGTCTACTGTACATGCTGTTGCTGATGTGTGTTATTAGTGAAGGTTTCTCTCTCATCTGTCTACTGTACATGTTGCTGCTGCTGTGTGTTATTAGTGAAGGTTTCTCTCTCATCTGTCTACTGTACATGTTGCTGCTGCTGTGTTATTAGTGAAGGTTTCTCTCTCATCTGTCTACTGTACATGTTGCTGCTGCTGTGTGTTATTATTGAAGGTTTCTCTCTCATCTGTCTACTGTACATGTTGCTGCTGCTGTGTTATTAGTGAATGTTTCTCTCTCATCTGTCTACTGTACATGTTGCTGCTGCTGTGTTATTAGTGGAGGTTTCTCTCTCATCTGTCTACTGTACATGTTGCTGCTGCTGTGTGTTATTAGTGGAGGTTTCTCTCTCATCTGTCTACTGTACATGTTGCTGCTGTGTGTTATTAGTGAAGGTTTCTCTCTCATCTGTCTACTGTACATGTTGCTGCTGCTGTGTTATTAGTGGAGGTTTCTCTCTCATCTGTCTACTGTACATGTTGCTGCTGTGTGTTATTAGTGAAGGTTTCTCTCTCATCTGCCTACTGTACATGTTGCTGCTGCTGTGTGTTATTAGTGAAGGTTTCTCTCTCATCTGTCTACTGTACATGTTGCTGCTGCTGTGTTATTAGTGAAGGTTTCTCTCTCATCTGTCTACTGTACATGTTGCTGCTGCTGCTGTGTTATTAGTGAAGGTTTCTCTCTCATCTGTCTACTGTACATGTTGCTGCTGCTGTGTGTTATTAGTGAAGGTTTCTCTCTCATCTGTCTACTGTACATGTTGTTGCTGCTGTGTGTTATTAGTGAAGGTTTCTCTCTCATCTGTCTACTGTACATGTTACTGCTGTGTGTTATTAGTGAAGGTTTCTCTCTCATCTGTATACTGTACATGTTGCTGCTGTGTGTTATTAGTGAAGGTTTCTCTCTCATCTGTCTACTGTACATGTTGCTGCTGCTGTGTTATTAGTGAAGGTTTCTCTCTCATCTGTCTACTGTACATGTTGCTGCTGCTGTGTTATTAGTGAAGGTTTCTCTCTCATCTGTCTACTGTAAATGTTGCTTCTGCTGTGTTATTAGTGAAGGTTTCTCTCTCATCTGTCTACTGTACATGTTGCTGCTGCTGTGTGTTATTAGTGAAGGTTTCTCTCTCATCTGTCTACTGTACATGTTGCTGCTGTGTGTTATTAGTGAAGGTTTCTCTCTCATCTGTTTACTGTACATGTTGCTGCTGCTGTGTTATTAGTGAAGGTTTCTCTCTCATCTGTCTACTGTACATGTTGCTGCTGCTGTGTGTTATTAGTGAAGGTTTCTCTCTCATCTGTCTACTGTACATGTTGCTGCTGCTGTGTTATTAGTGAAGGTTTCTCTCTCATCTGTCTACTGTACATGTTGCTGCTGCTGTGTGTTATTCGTGAAGGTTTCCCTCTCATCTGTCTACTGTACATGTTGCTGCTGCTGTGTTATTAGTGAATCTTTCTCTCTCATCTGTCTACTGTACATGTTGGTGCTGCTGTGTGTTATTAGTGAAGGTTTCTCTCTCATCTGTCTACTGTACATGTTGCTGCTGTGTGTTATTAGTGAAGGTTTCTCTCTCTTCTGTCTACTGTACATGTTGCTGCTGCTGCTGTGTTATTAGTGAAGGTTTCTCTCTCATCTGTCTACTGTACATGTTGCTGCTGCTGCTGTGTTATTAGTGAAGGTTTCTCTCTCATCTGTCTACTGTACATGTTGCTGCTGCTGTGTGTTATTAGTGAAGGTTTCTCTCTCATCTGTCTACTGTACATGTTGCTGCTGCTGTGTGTTATTAGTGAAGGTTTCTCTCTCATCTGTCTACTGTACATGTTGCTGCTGTATGTTATTAGTGAAGGTTTCTCTCTCATCTGTCTACTGTACATGTTGCTACTGCTGTGTGTTATTAGTGAAGGTTTCTCTCTCATCTGTCTACTGTACATGTTGCTGCTGTGTGTTATTAGTGAAGGTTTCTCTCTCATCTGTCTACTGTACATGTTGCTGCTGTGTGTTATTAGTGAAGGTTTCTCTCTCATCTGTCTACTGTACATGTTGCTGCTGTGTGTTATTAGTGAAGGTTTCTCTCTCATCTGTCTACTGTACATGTTGCTGCTGCTGTGTGTTATTAGTGAAGGTTTCTCTCTCATCTGTCTACTGTACATGTTGCTGCTGTGTGTTATTAGTGAAGGTTTCTCTCTCATCTGTCTACTGTACATGTTGCTGCTGTGTGTTATTAGTGAAGGTTTCTCTCTCATCTGTCTACTGTACATGTTGCTGCTGCTGTGTGTTATTAGTGAAGGTTTCTCTCTCATCTGTCTACTGTACATGTTGCTGCTGTGTGTTATTAGTGAAGGTTTCTCTCTCATCTGTCTACTGTACATGTTGCTGCTGTGTGTTATTAGTGAAGGTTTCTCTCTCATCTGTCTACTGTACATGTTGCTGCTGCTGTGTGTTATTAGTGAAGGTTTCTCTCTCATCTGTCTACTGTACATGTTGCTGCTGCTGTGTGTTATTAGTGAAGGTTTCGCTCTCATCTGTCTACTGTACATGTTGCTGCTGCTGCTGTGTTATTAGTGAAGGTTTCTCTCTCATCTGTCTACTGTACATGTTGCTGCTGCTGTGTGTTATTAGTGAAGGTTTCTCTCTCATCTGTCTACTGTACATGTTGCTGCTGCTGTGTGTTATTAGTGGAGGTTTCTCTCTCATCTGTCTACTGTACATGTTGCTGCTGCTGTGTTATTAGTGAAGGTTTCTCTCTCATCTGTCTACTGTACATGTTGCTGCTGCTGTGTTATTAGTGAAGGTTTCTCTCTCATCTGTCTACTGTACATGTTGCTGCTGCTGTGTTATTAGTGAAGGTTTCTCTCTCATCTGTCTACTGTACATGTTGCTGCTGTGTGTTATTAGTGAAGGTTTCCCTCTCATCTGTCTACTGTACATGTTGCTGCTGTGTGTTATTAGTGAAGGTTTCTCTCTCATCTGTCTACTGTACATGTTGCTGCTGCTGTGTGTTATTAGTGAAGGTTTCTCTCTCATCTGTCTACTGTACATGTTGCTGCTGCTGTGTTATTAGTGAAGGTTTCTCTCTCATCTGTCTACTGTACATGTTGCTGCTGCTGTGTTATTAGTGAAGGTTTCTCTCTCATCTGTCTACTGTACATGTTGCTGCTGTGTGTTATTAGTGAAGGTTTCTCTCTCATCTGTCTACTGTACATGTTGCTTCTGTGTGTTATTAGTGAAGGTTTCCCTCTCATCTGTCTACTGTACATGTTGCTGCTGCTGTGTTATTAGTGAAGGTTTCTCTCTCATCTGTCTACTGTACATGCTGTTGCTGATGTGTGTTATTAGTGAAGGTTTCTCTCTCATCTGTCTACTGTACATGTTGCTGCTGCTGTGTGTTATTAGTGAAGGTTTCTCTCTCATCTGTCTACTGTACATGTTGCTGCTGCTGTGTTATTAGTGAAGGTTTCTCTCTCATCTGTCTACTGTACATGTTGCTGCTGCTGTGTGTTATTAGTGAAGGTTTCTCTCTCATCTGTCTACTGTACATGTTGCTGCTGCTGTGTTATTAGTGAATGTTTCTCTCTCATCTGTCTACTGTACATGTTGCTGCTGCTGTGTTATTAGTGGAGGTTTCTCTCTCATCTGTCTACTGTACATGTTGCTGCTGCTGTGTGTTATTAGTGGAGGTTTCTCTCTCATCTGTCTACTGTACATGTTGCTGCTGTGTGTTATTAGTGAAGGTTTCTCTCTCACCTGTCTACTGTACATGTTGCTGCTGCTGTGTTATTAGTGGAGGTTTCTCTCTCATCTGTCTACTGTACATGTTGCTGCTGTGTGTTATTAGTGAAGGTTTCTCTCTCATCTGCCTACTGTACATGTTGCTGCTGCTGTGTGTTATTAGTGAAGGTTTCTCTCTCATCTGTCTACTGTACATGTTGCTGCTGCTGTGTTATTAGTGAAGGTTTCTCTCTCATCTGTCTACTGTACATGTTGCTGCTGCTGCTGTGTTATTAGTGAAGGTTTCTCTCTCATCTGTCTACTGTACATGTTGCTGCTGCTGTGTGTTATTAGTGAAGGTTTCTCTCTCATCTGTCTACTGTACATGTTGTTGCTGCTGTGTGTTATTAGTGAAGGTTTCTCTCTCATCTGTCTACTGTACATGTTACTGCTGTGTGTTATTAGTGAAGGTTTCTCTCTCATCTGTATACTGTACATGTTGCTGCTGTGTGTTATTAGTGAAGGTTTCTCTCTCATCTGTCTACTGTACATGTTGCTGCTGCTGTGTTATTAGTGAAGGTTTCTCTCTCATCTGTCTACTGTACATGTTGCTGCTGCTGTGTTATTAGTGAAGGTTTCTCTCTCATCTGTCTACTGTAAATGTTGCTTCTGCTGTGTTATTAGTGAAGGTTTCTCTCTCATCTGTCTACTGTACATGTTGCTGCTGCTGTGTGTTATTAGTGAAGGTTTCTCTCTCATCTGTCTACTGTACATGTTGCTGATGTGTGTTATTAGTGAAGGTTTCTCTCTCATCTGTTTACTGTACATGTTGCTGCTGCTGTGTTATTAGTGAAGGTTTCTCTCTCATCTGTCTACTGTACATGTTGCTGCTGCTGTGTGTTATTAGTGAAGGTTTCTCTCTCATCTGTCTACTGTACATGTTGCTGCTGCTGTGTTATTAGTGAAGGTTTCTCTCTCATCTGTCTACTGTACATGTTGCTGCTGCTGTGTGTTATTCGTGAAGGTTTCCCTCTCATCTGTCTACTGTACATGTTGCTGCTGCTGTGTTATTAGTGAATCTTTCTCTCTCATCTGTCTACTGTACATGTTGGTGCTGCTGTGTGTTATTAGTGAAGGTTTCTCTCTCATCTGTCTACTGTACATGTTGCTGCTGTGTGTTATTAGTGAAGGTTTCTCTCTCTTCTGTCTACTGTACATGTTGCTGCTGCTGCTGCTGTGTTATTAGTGAAGGTTTCTCTCTCATCTGTCTACTGTACATGTTGCTGCTGCTGCTGTGTTATTAGTGAAGGTTTCTCTCTCATCTGTCTACTGTACATGTTGCTGCTGCTGTGTGTTATTAGTGAAGGTTTCTCTCTCATCTGTCTACTGTACATGTTGCTGCTGCTGTGTGTTATTAGTGAAGGTTTCTCTCTCATCTGTCTACTGTACATGTTGCTGCTGTATGTTATTAGTGAAGGTTTCTCTCTCATCTGTCTACTGTACATGTTGCTGCTGCTGTGTGTTATTAGTGAAGGTTTCTCTCTCATCTGTCTACTGTACATGTTGCTGCTGTGTGTTATTAGTGAAGGTTTCTCTCTCATCTGTCTACTGTACATGTTGCTGCTGTGTGTTATTAGTGAAGGTTTCTCTCTCATCTGTCTACTGTACATGTTGCTGCTGTGTGTTATTAGTGAAGGTTTCTCTCTCATCTGTCTACTGTACATGTTGCTGCTGCTGTGTGTTATTAGTGAATGTTTCTCTCTCATCTGTCTACTGTACATGTTGCTGCTGTGTGTTATTAGTGAAGGTTTCTCTCTCATCTGTCTACTGTACATGTTGCTGCTGTGTGTTATTAGTGAAGGTTTCTCTCTCATCTGTCTACTGTACATGTTGCTGCTGCTGTGTGTTATTAGTGAAGGTTTCTCTCTCATCTGTCTACTGTACATGTTGCTGCTGTGTGTTATTAGTGAAGGTTTCTCTCTCATCTGTCTAGTAGCTTCTATCCCCAGGCCATCAGGCTGCTAAACGAACAATGAATGAACACTACACAACAACAACCACCAAACACACATAGCACACACATCCACACGCACACACTCACTTTAAACAAACACACTGTAGCACCCACTACACACACTTTATAGCACACACCCACTTTAAACAAACACACTGTAGCACCCACTCCCCACACTTTATATTTATGGATGAAGGATTGCACTACAACTCGTACACCTTACTGTAAATTGTACCTAAAATTGTACCTCATCCCATTTCTGCTTTGCACTAGATAGTACTGTACACTAGTACACTGCATAGTTGTGTATTGTATATTATATGGTAACTCAGAACATTGTACATATGTCTATACCGAACAACTGTGACCTCATTTTCTTCTTCTAAATTCATGCTATATTATGTTATTATGTTATTTGATACTATCTTGTCTAGCACAGTCTCTGGAGCGTAACAGTAAGAAGCATTTTGTATGAAAGTATTCTGTACTTCTGTATGACAACTATTAAAGAACTTGAACTTGAACTGTACATGTTGCTGCTGTGTGTTATTAGTGAAGGTTTCTCTCTCATCTGTCTACTGTACATGTTGCTGCTGCTGTGTGTTATTAGTGAAGGTTTCTCTCTCATCTGTCTACTGTACATGTTGCTGCTGCTGTGTGTTATTAGTGAAGGTTTCGCTCTCATCTGTCTACTGTACATGTTGCTGCTGCTGCTGTGTTATTAGTGAAGGTTTCTCTCTCATCTGTCTACTGTACATGTTGTTGCTGCTGCTGTGTTATTAGTGAAGGTTTCTCTCTCATCTGTCTACTGTACATGTTGCTGCTGTATGTTATTAGTGAAGGTTTCTCTCTCATCTGTCTACTGTACATGTTGCTGCTGCTGTGTTATTAGTGAAGGTTTCTCTCTCATCTGTCTACTGTACATGTTGCTGCTGCTGTGTTATTAGTGAAGGTTTCTCTCTCATCTGTCTACTGTACATGTTGCTGCTGCTGTGTGTTATTAGTGAAGGTTTCTCTCTCATCTGTCTACTGTACATGTTGCTGCTGCTGTGTTATTAGTGAAGGTTTCTCTCTCATCTGTCTACTGTACATGTTGCTGCTGCTGTGTGTTATTAGTGAAGGTTTCTCTCTCATCTGTCTACTGTACATGTTGCTGCTGCTGTGTGTTATTAGTGAAGGTTTCTCTCTCATCTGTCTACTGTACATGTTGCTGCTGCTGTGTTATTAGTGAAGGTTTCTCTCTCATCTGTCTACTGTACATGTTGCTGCTGCTGTGTTATTAGTGAAGGTTTCTCTCTCATCTGTCTACTGTACATGTTGCTGCTGTGTGTTATTAGTGAAGGTTTCTCTCTCATCTGTCTACTGTACATGTTGCTGCTGCTGTGTTATTAGTGAAGGTTTCTCTCTCATCTGTCTACTGTACATGTTGCTGCTGTATGTTATTAGTGAAGGTTTCTCTCTCATCTGTCTACTGTACATGTTGCTGCTGCTGTGTGTTATTAGTGAAGGTTTCTCTCTCATCTGTCTACTGTACATGTTGCTGCTGTGTGTTATTAGTGAAGGTTTCTCTTTCATCTGTCTACTGTACATGTTGCTGCTGCTGTGTGTTATTAGTGAAGGTTTCTCTCTCATCTGTCTACTGTACATGTTGCTGCTGCTGTGTGTTATTAGTGAAGGTTTCTCTCTCATCTGTCTACTGTACATGTTGCTGCTGCTGCTGTGTTATTAGTGAAGGTTTCTCTCTCATCTGTCTACTGTACATGTTGTTGCTGCTGCTGTGTTATTAGTGAAGGTTTCTCTCTCATCTGTCTACTGTACATGTTGCTGCTGTGTGTATAGTGAAGGTTTCTCTCTCATCTGTCTACTGTACATGTTGCTGCTGCTGTGTTATTAGTGAAGGTTTCTCTCTCATCTGTCTACTGTACATGTTGCTGCTGCTGTGTGTTATTAGTGAAGGTTTCTCTCTCATCTGTCTACTGTACATGTTGCTGCTGCTGTGTTATTAGTGAAGGTTTCTCTCTCATCTGTCTACTGTACATGTTGCTGCTGCTGTGTGTTATTAGTGAAGGTTTCTCTCTCATCTGTCTACTGTACATGTTGCTGCTGCTGTGTTATTAGTGAAGGTTTCTCTCTCATCTGTCTACTGTACATGTTGCTGCTGCTGTGTTATTAGTGAAGGTTTCTCTCTCATCTGTCTACTGTACATGTTGCTTCTGCTGTGTTATTAGTGAAGGTTTCTCTCTCATCTGTCTACTGTACATGTTGCTGCTGCTGTGTGTTATTAGTGAAGGTTTCTCTCTCATCTGTCTACTGTACATGTTGCTGCTGTGTGTTATTAGTGAAGGTTTCTCTCTCATCTGTTTACTGTACATGTTGCTGCTGCTGTGTTATTAGTGAAGGTTTCTCTCTCATCTGTCTACTGTACATGTTGCTGCTGCTGTGTGTTATTAGTGAAGGTTTCTCTCTCATCTGTCTACTGTACATGTTGCTGCTGCTGTGTTATTAGTGAAGGTTTCTCTCTCATCTGTCTACTGTACATGTTGCTGCTGCTGTGTGTTATTAGTGAAGGTTTCCCTCTCATCTGTCTACTGTACATGTTGCTGCTGCTGTGTTATTAGTGAATGTTTCTCTCTCATCTGTCTACTGTACATGTTGGTGCTGCTGTGTGTTATTAGTGAAGGTTTCTCTCTCATCTGTCTACTGTACATGTTGCTGCTGCTGCTGTGTTATTAGTGAAGGTTTCTCTCTCATCTGTCTACTGTACATGTTGCTGCTGCTGTGTGTTATTAGTGAAGGTTTCTCTCTCATCTGTCTACTGTACATGTTGCTGCTGCTGTGTGTTATTAGTGAAGGTTTCTCTCTCATCTGTCTACTGTACATGTTGCTGCTGTATGTTATTAGTGAAGGTTTCTCTCTCATCTGTCTACTGTACATGTTGCTGCTGCTGTGTGTTATTAGTGAAGGTTTCTCTCTCATCTGTCTACTGTACATGTTGCTGCTGTGTGTTATTAGTGAAGGTTTCTCTCTCATCTGTCTACTGTACATGTTGCTGCTGTGTGTTATTAGTGAAGGTTTCTCTCTCATCTGTCTACTGTACATGTTGCTGTTGTGTGTTATTAGTGAAGGTTTCTCTCTCATCTGTCTACTGTACATGTTGCTGCTGCTGTGTGTTATTAGTGAAGGTTTCTCTCTCATCTGTCTACTGTACATGTTGCTGCTGTGTGTTATTAGTGAAGGTTTCTCTCTCATCTGTCTACTGTACATGTTGCTGCTGCTGTGTGTTATTAGTGAAGGTTTCTCTCTCATCTGTCTACTGTACATGTTGCTGCTGCTGTGTGTTATTAGTGAAGGTTTCTCTCTCATCTGTCTACTGTACATGTTGCTGCTGCTGCTGTGTTATTAGTGAAGGTTTCTCTCTCATCTGTCTACTGTACATGTTGTTGCTGCTGCTGTGTTATTAGTGAAGGTTTCTCTCTCATCTGTCTACTGTACATGTTGCTGCTGTGTGTTATTAGTGAAGGTTTCTCTCTCATCTGTCTACTGTACATGTTGCTGCTGCTGTGTTATTAGTGAAGGTTTCTCTCTCATCTGTCTACTGTACATGTTGCTGCTGCTGTGTGTTATTAGTGAAGGTTTCTCTCTCATCTGTCTACTGTACATGTTGCTGCTGCTGTGTTATTAGTGAAGGTTTCTCTCTCATCTGTCTACTGTACATGTTGCTGCTGCTGTGTGTTATTAGTGAAGGTTTCTCTCTCATCTGTCTACTGTACATGTTGCTGCTGCTGTGTGTTATTAGTGAAGGTTTCTCTCTCATCTGTCTACTGTACATGTTGCTGCTGCTGTGTTATTAGTGAAGGTTTCTCTCTCATCTGTCTACTGTACATGTTGCTGCTGCTGTGTTATTAGTGAAGGTTTCTCTCTCATCTGTCTACTGTACATGTTGCTGCTGTGTGTTATTAGTGAAGGTTTCTCTCTCATCTGTCTACTGTACATGTTGCTGCTGCTGTGTTATTAGTGAAGGTTTCTCTCTCATCTGTCTACTGTACATGTTGCTGCTGTATGTTATTAGTGAAGGTTTCTCTCTCATCTGTCTACTGTACATGTTGCTGCTGCTGTGTGTTATTAGTGAAGGTTTCTCTCTCATCTGTCTACTGTACATGTTGCTGCTGTGTGTTATTAGTGAAGGTTTCTCTCTCATCTGTCTACTGTACATGTTGCTGCTGCTGTGTGTTATTAGTGAAGGTTTCTCTCTCATCTGTCTACTGTACATGTTGCTGCTGCTGTGTGTTATTAGTGAAGGTTTCTCTCTCATCTGTCTACTGTACATGTTGCTGCTGCTGCTGTGTTATTAGTGAAGGTTTCTCTCTCATCTGTCTACTGTACATGTTGTTGCTGCTGCTGTGTTATTAGTGAAGGTTTCTCTCTCATCTGTCTACTGTACATGTTGCTGCTGTGTGTTATTAGTGAAGGTTTCTCTCTCATCTGTCTACTGTACATGTTGCTGCTGCTGTGTTATTAGTGAAGGTTTCTCTCTCATCTGTCTACTGTACATGTTGCTGCTGCTGTGTGTTATTAGTGAAGGTTTCTCTCTCATCTGTCTACTGTACATGTTGCTGCTGCTGTGTTATTAGTGAAGGTTTCTCTCTCATCTGTCTACTGTACATGTTGCTGCTGCTGTGTGTTATTAGTGAAGGTTTCTCTCTCATCTGTCTACTGTACATGTTGCTGCTGCTGTGTTATTAGTGAAGGTTTCTCTCTCATCTGTCTACTGTACATGTTGCTGCTGCTGTGTTATTAGTGAAGGTTTCTCTCTCATCTGTCTACTGTACATGTTGCTGCTGCTGTGTTATTAGTGAAGGTTTCTCTCTCATCTGTCTACTGTACATGTTGCTGCTGTATGTTATTAGTGAAGGTTTCTCTCTCATCTGTCTACTGTACATGTTGCTGCTGCTGTGTGTTATTAGTGAAGGTTTCTCTCTCATCTGTCTACTGTACATGTTGCTGCTGTGTGTTATTAGTGAAGGTTTCTCTCTCATCTGTCTACTGTACATGTTGCTGCTGCTGTGTGTTATTAGTGAAGGTTTCTCTCTCATCTGTCTACTGTACATGTTGCTGCTGCTGTGTGTTATTAGTGAAGGTTTCTCTCTCATCTGTCTACTGTACATGTTGCTGCTGCTGCTGTGTTATTAGTGAAGGTTTCTCTCTCATCTGTCTACTGTACATGTTGTTGCTGCTGCTGTGTTATTAGTGAAGGTTTCTCTCTCATCTGTCTACTGTACATGTTGCTGCTGTGTGTTATTAGTGAAGGTTTCTCTCTCATCTGTCTACTGTACATGTTGCTGCTGCTGTGTTATTAGTGAAGGTTTCTCTCTCATCTGTCTACTGTACATGTTGCTGCTGCTGTGTGTTATTAGTGAAGGTTTCTCTCTCATCTGTCTACTGTACATGTTGCTGCTGCTGTGTTATTAGTGAAGGTTTCTCTCTCATCTGTCTACTGTACATGTTGCTGCTGCTGTGTGTTATTAGTGAAGGTTTCTCTCTCATCTGTCTACTGTACATGTTGCTGCTGCTGTGTTATTAGTGAAGGTTTCTCTCTCATCTGTCTACTGTACATGTTGCTGCTGCTGTGTTATTAGTGAAGGTTTCTCTCTCATCTGTCTACTGTACATGTTGCTGCTGCTGTGTGTTATTAGTGAAGGTTTCTCTCTCATCTGTCTACTGTACATGTTGCTGCTGCTGTGTTATTAGTGAAGGTTTCTCTCTCATCTGTCTACTGTACATGTTGCTGCTGCTGTGTTATTAGTGAAGGTTTCTTTCTCATCTGTCTACTGTACATGTTGCTGCTGCTGTGTTATTAGTGAAGGTTTCTCTCTCATCTGTCTACTGTACATGTTGCTGCTGCTGTGTTATTAGTGAAGGTTTCTCTCTCATCTGTCTACTGTACATGTTGCTGCTGTGTGTTATTAGTGAAGGTTTCTCTCTCATCTGTCTACTGTACATGTTGCTGCTGTGTGTTATTAGTGAAGGTTTCTCTCTCATCTGTCTATTGTACATGTTGCTGCTGTGTGTTATTAGTGAAGGTTTCTCTCTCATCTGTCGACTGTACATGTTGCTGCTGCTGTGTTATTAGTGAAGGTTTCTCTCTCATCTGTCTACTGTACATGTTGCTGCTGCTGTGTTATTAGTGAAGGTTTCTCTCTCATCTGTCTACTGTACATGTTGCTGCTGCTGTGTGTTATTAGTGAAGGTTTCTCTCTCATCTGTCTACTGTACATGTTGCTGATGTGTGCTATTAGTGAAGGTTTCTCTCTCATCTGTCTACTGTACATGTTGCTGCTGCTGTGTGTTATTAGTGAAGGTTTCTCTCTCATCTGTCTACTGTACATGTTGCTGCTGTGTGTTATTAGTGAAGGTTTCTCTCTCATATGTCTACTGTACATGTTGCTGCTGTGTGTTATTAGTGAAGGTTTCTCTCTCATCTGTCTACTGTACATGTTGCTGCTGTGTGTGTTATTAGTGAAGGTTTCTCTCTCATCTGTCTACTGTACATGTTGCTGCTGCTGCTGTGTTATTAGTGAAGGTTTCTCTCTCATCTGTCTACTGTACATGTTGCTGCTGCTGTGTTATTAGTGAAGGTTTCTCTCTCATCTGTCTACTGTACATGTTGCTGCTGCTGTGTGTTATTAGTGAAGGTTTCTCTCTCATCTGTCTACTGTACATGTTGCTGCTGCTGTGTTATTAATTAGTGAAGGTTTCTCTCTCATCTGTCTACTGTACATGTTGCTGCTGCTGTGTTATTAGTGAAGGTTTCTCTCTCATCTGTCTACTGTACATGTTGCTGCTGCTGTGTTATTAGTGAAGGTTTCTCTCTCATCTGTCTACTGTACATGTTGCTGCTGCTGTGTTATTAGTGAAGGTTTCTCTCTCATCTGTCTACTGTACATGTTGCTGCTGCTGTGTTATTAGTGAAGGTTTCTCTCTCATCTGTCTACTGTACATGTTGCTGCTGCTGTGTTATTAGTGAAGGTTTCTCTCTCATCTGTCTACTGTACATGTTGCTGCTGCTTGTGTTATTAGTGAAGGTTTCTCTCTCATCTGTCTACTGTACATGTTGCTGCTGCTGTGTTATTAGTGAAGGTTTCTCTCTCATCTGTCTACTGTACATGTTGCTGCTGCTGTGTTATTAGTGAAGGTTTCTCTCTCATCTGTCTACTGTACATGTTGCTGCTGCTGTGTTATTAGTGAAGGTTTCTCTCTCATCTGTCTACTGTACATGTTGCTGCTGCTGTGTTATTAGTGAAGGTTTCTCTCTCATCTGTCTACTGTACATGTTGCTGCTGCTGTGTTATTAGTGAAGGTTTCTCTCTCATCTGTCTACTGTACATGTTGCTGCTGCTGTGTTATTAGTGAAGGTTTCTCTCTCATCTGTCTACTGTACATGTTGCTGCTGCTGTGTTATTAGTGAAGGTTTCTCTCTCATCTGTCTACTGTACATGTTGCTGCTGCTGTGTTATTAGTGAAGGTTTCTCTCTCATCTGTCTACTGTACATGTTGCTGCTGCTGTGTTATTAGTGAAGGTTTCTCTCTCATCTGTCTACTGTACATGTTGCTGCTGCTGTGTTATTAGTGAAGGTTTCTCTCTCATCTGTCTACTGTACATGTTGCTGCTGCTGTGTTATTAGTGAAGGTTTCTCTCTCATCTGTCTACTGTACATGTTGCTGCTGCTGTGTTATTAGTGAAGGTTTCTCTCTCATCTGTCTACTGTACATGTTGCTGCTGCTGTGTTATTAGTGAAGGTTTCTCTCTCATCTGTCTACTGTACATGTTGCTGCTGCTGTGTTATTAGTGAAGGTTTCTCTCTCATCTGTCTACTGTACATGTTGCTGCTGCTGTGTTATTAGTGAAGGTTTCTCTCTCATCTGTCTACTGTACATGTTGCTGCTGCTGTGTTATTAGTGAAGGTTTCTCTCTCATCTGTCTACTGTACATGTTGCTGCTGCTGTGTTATTAGTGAAGGTTTCTCTCTCATCTGTCTACTGTACATGTTGCTGCTGCTGTGTTATTAGTGAAGGTTTCTCTCTCATCTGTCTACTGTACATGTTGCTGCTGCTGCTGTGTTATTAGTGAAGGTTTCTCTCTCATCTGTCTACTGTACATGTTGCTGCTGCTGTGTTATTAGTGAAGGTTTCTCTCTCATCTGTCTACTGTACATGTTGCTGCTGCTGTGTTATTAGTGAAGGTTTCTCTCTCATCTGTCTACTGTACATGTTGCTGCTGCTGTGTGTTATTAGTGAAGGTTTCTCTCTCATCTGTCTACTGTACATGTTGCTGCTGCTGTGTTATTAGTGAAGGTTTCTCTCTCATCTGTCTACTGTACATGTTGCTGCTGCTGTGTTATTAGTGAAGGTTTCTCTCTCATCTGTCTACTGTACATGTTGCTGCTGTGTGTTATTAGTGAAGGTTTCTCTCTCATCTGTCTACTGTACATGTTGCTGCTGCTGTGTTATTAGTGAAGGTTTCTCTCTCATCTGTCTACTGTACATGTTGCTGCTGCTGTGTTATTAGTGAAGGTTTCTCTCTCATCTGTCTACTGTACATGTTGCTGCTGCTGTGTTATTAGTGAAGGTTTCTCTCTCATCTGTCTACTGTACATGTTGCTGCTGCTGTGTTATTAGTGAAGGTTTCTCTCTCATCTGTCTACTGTACATGTTGCTGCTGCTGTGTTATTAGTGAAGGTTTCTCTCTCATCTGTCTACTGTACATGTTGCTGCTGCTGTGTTATTAGTGAAGGTTTCTCTCTCATCTGTCTACTGTACATGTTGCTGCTGCTGTGTGTTATTAGTGAAGGTTTCTCTCTCATCTGTCTACTGTACATGTTGCTGCTGCTGTGTTATTAGTGAAGGTTTCTCTCTCATCTGTCTACTGTACATGTTGCTGCTGCTGTGTTATTAGTGAAGGTTTCTCTCTCATCTGTCTACTGTACATGTTGCTGCTGCTGTGTTATTAGTGAAGGTTTCTCTCTCATCTGTCTACTGTACATGTTCTGGTGCTGCTGCTGTGTGTTATTAGTGAAGGTTTCTCTCTCATCTGTCTACTGTACATGTTGCTGCTGTGTGTTATTAGTGAAGGTTTCTCTCTCATCTGTCTACTGTACATGTTGCTGCTGTGTGTTATTAGTATCCATCTGTCTACTGTACATGTTGCTGCTGCTGTGTTATTAGTGAAGGTTTCTCTCTCATCTGTCTACTGTACATGTGCTGCTGCTGTGTTATTAGTGAAGGTTTCTCTCTCATCTGTCTACTGTACATGTTGCTGCTGCTGTGTTATTAGTGAAGGTTTCTCTCTCATCTGTCTACTGTACATGTTGCTGCTGCTGTGTTATTAGTGAAGGTTTCTCTCTCATCTGTCTACTGTACATGTTGCTGCTGCTGTGTTATTAGTGAAGGTTTCTCTCTCATCTGTCTACTGTACATGTTGCTGCTGCTGTGTTATTAGTGAAGGTTTCTCTCTCATCTGTCTACTGTACATGTTGCTGCTGTGTGTTATTAGTGAAGGTTTCTCTCTCATCTGTCTACTGTACATGTTGCTGCTGCTGTGTGTTATTAGTGAAGGTTTCTCTCTCATCTGTCTACTGTACATGTTGCTGCTGCTGTGTTATTAGTGAAGGTTTCTCTCTCATCTGTCTACTGTACATGTTGCTGCTGCTGTGTTATTAGTGAAGGTTTCTCTCTCATCTGTCTACTGTACATGTTGCTGCTGCTGTGTTATTAGTGAAGGTTTCTCTCTCATCTGTCTACTGTACATGTTGCTGCTGCTGTGTTATTAGTGAAGGTTTCTCTCTCATCTGTCTACTGTACATGTTGCTGCTCTGCTGTGTTATTAGTGAAGGTTTCTCTCTCATCTGTCTACTGTACATGTTGCTGCTGCTGTGTTATTAGTGAAGGTTTCTCTCTCATCTGTCTACTGTACATGTTGCTGCTGCTGTGTGTTATTAGTGAAGGTTTCTCTCTCATCTGTCTACTGTACATGTTGCTGCTGCTGTGTTATTAGTGAAGGTTTCTCTCTCATCTGTCTACTGTACATGTTGCTGCTGTGTGTTATTAGTGAAGGTTTCTCTCTCATCTGTCTACTGTACATGTTGCTGCTGCTGTGTTATTAGTGAAGGTTTCTCTCTCATCTGTCTACTGTACATGTTGCTGCTGCTGTGTTATTAGTGAAGGTTTCTCTCTCATCTGTCTACTGTACATGTTGCTGCTGCTGTGTTTATTAGTGAAGGTTTCTCTCTCATCTGTCTACTGTACATGTTGCTGCTGCTGTGTTATTAGTGAAGGTTTCTCTCTCATCTGTCTACTGTACATGTTGCTGCTGCTGTGTTATTAGTGAAGGTTTCTCTCTCATCTGTCTACTGTACATGTTGCTGCTGCTGTGTTATTAGTGAAGGTTTCTCTCTCATCTGTCTACTGTACATGTTGCTGCTGCTGTGTTATTAGTGAAGGTTTCTCTCTCATCTGTCTACTGTACATGTTGCTGCTGCTGTGTTATTAGTGAAGGTTTCTCTCTCATCTGTCTACTGTACATGTTGCTGCTGCTGTGTGTTATTAGTGAAGGTTTCTCTCTCATCTGTCTACTGTACATGTTGCTGCTGCTGTGTTATTAGTGAAGGTTTCTCTCTCATCTGTCTACTGTACATGTTGCTGCTGCTGTGTTATTAGTGAAGGTTTCTCTCTCATCTGTCTACTGTACATGTTGCTGCTGCTGTGTTATTAGTGAAGGTTTCTCTCTCATCTGTCTACTGTACATGTTGCTGCTGCTGTGTTATTAGTGAAGGTTTCTCTCTCATCTGTCTACTGTACATGTTGCTGCTGCTGTGTGTTATTAGTGAAGGTTTCTCTCTCATCTGTCTACTGTACATGTTGCTGCTGCTGTGTGTTATTAGTGAAGGTTTCTCTCTCATCTGTCTACTGTACATGTTGCTGCTGCTGTGTTATTAGTGAAGGTTTCTCTCTCATCTGTCTACTGTACATGTTGCTGCTGCTGTGTTATTAGTGAAGGTTTCTCTCTCATCTGTCTACTGTACATGTTGCTGCTGCTGTGTTATTAGTGAAGGTTTCTCTCTCATCTGTCTACTGTACATGTTGCTGCTGCTGTGTGTTATTAGTGAAGGTTTCTCTCTCATCTGTCTACTGTACATGTTGCTGCTGTGTGTTATTAGTGAAGGTTTCTCTCTCATCTGTCTACTGTACATGTTGCTGCTGCTGTGTTATTAGTGAAGGTTTCTCTCTCATCTGTCTACTGTACATGTTGCTGCTGCTGTGTTATTAGTGAAGGTTTCTCTCTCATCTGTCTACTGTACATGTTGCTGCTGCTGTGTTATTAGTGAAGGTTTCTCTCTCATCTGTCTACTGTACATGTTGCTGCTGTGTGTTATTAGTGAAGGTTTCTCTCTCATCTGTCTACTGTACATGTTGCTGCTGCTGTGTGTTATTAGTGAAGGTTTCTCTCTCATCTGTCTACTGTACATGTTGCTGCTGCTGTGTGTTATTAGTGAAGGTTTCTCTCTCATCTGTCTACTGTACATGTTGCTGCTGCTGTGTTATTAGTGAAGGTTTCTCTCTCATCTGTCTACTGTACATGTTGCTGCTGCTGTGTTATTAGTGAAGGTTTCTCTCTCATCTGTCTACTGTACATGTTGCTGCTGCTGTGTTATTAGTGAAGGTTTCTCTCTCATCTGTCTACTGTACATGTTGCTGCTGCTGTGTTATTAGTGAAGGTTTCTCTCTCATCTGTCTACTGTACATGTTGCTGCTGCTGTGTGTTATTAGTGAAGGTTTCTCTCTCATCTGTCTACTGTACATGTTGCTGCTGCTGTGTGTTATTAGTGAAGGTTTCTCTCTCATCTGTCTACTGTACATGTTGCTGCTGTGTGTTATTAGTGAAGGTTTCTCTCTCATCTGTCTACTGTACATGTTGCTGCTGCTGTGTGTTATTAGTGAAGGTTTCTCTCTCATCTGTCTACTGTACATGTTGCTGCTGCTGTGTTATTAGTGAAGGTTTCTCTCTCATCTGTCTACTGTACATGTTGCTGCTGCTTGTGTTATTAGTGAAGGTTTCTCTCTCATCTGTCTACTGTACATGTTGCTGCTGCTGTGTTATTAGTGAAGGTTTCTCTCTCATCTGTCTACTGTACATGTTGCTGCTGCTGTGTTATTAGTGAAGGTTTCTCTCTCATCTGTCTACTGTACATGTTGCTGCTGCTGTGTGTTATTAGTGAAGGTTTCTCTCTCATCTGTCTACTGTACATGTTGCTGCTGCTGTGTTATTAGTGAAGGTTTCTCTCTCATCTGTCTACTGTACATGTTGCTGCTGCTGTGTTATTAGTGAAGGTTTCTCTCTCATCTGTCTACTGTACATGTTGCTGCTGCTGTGTTATTAGTGAAGGTTTCTCTCTCATCTGTCTACTGTACATGTTGCTGCTGCTGTGTTATTAGTGAAGGTTTCTCTCTCATCTGTCTACTGTACATGTTGCTGCTGCTGTGTTATTAGTGAAGGTTTCTCTCTCATCTGTCTACTGTACATGTTGCTGCTGCTGTGTTATTAGTGAAGGTTTCTCTCTCATCTGTCTACTGTACATGTTGCTGCTGCTGTGTTATTAGTGAAGGTTTCTCTCTCATCTGTCTACTGTACATGTTGCTGCTGCTGTGTTATTAGTGAAGGTTTCTCTCTCATCTGTCTACTGTACATGTTGCTGCTGCTGTGTTATTAGTGAAGGTTTCTCTCTCATCTGTCTACTGTACATGTTGCTGCTGCTGTGTTATTAGTGAAGGTTTCTCTCTCATCTGTCTACTGTACATGTTGCTGCTGCTGTGTTATTAGTGAAGGTTTCTCTCTCATCTGTCTACTGTACATGTTGCTGCTGCTGTGTTATTAGTGAAGGTTTCTCTCTCATCTGTCTACTGTACATGTTGCTGCTGCTGTGTTATTAGTGAAGGTTTCTCTCTCATCTGTCTACTGTACATGTTGCTGCTGCTGTGTGTTATTAGTGAAGGTTTCTCTCTCATCTGTCTACTGTACATGTTGCTGCTGCTGTGTTATTAGTGAAGGTTTCTCTCTCATCTGTCTACTGTACATGTTGCTGCTGCTGCTGTGTTATTAGTGAAGGTTTCTCTCTCATCTGTCTACTGTACATGTTGCTGCTGCTGTGTGTTATTAGTGAAGGTTTCTCTCTCATCTGTCTACTGTACATGTTGCTGCTGCTGTGTTATTAGTGAAGGTTTCTCTCTCATCTGTCTACTGTACATGTTGCTGCTGCTGTGTTATTAGTGAAGGTTTCTCTCTCATCTGTCTACTGTACATGTTGCTGCTGCTGTGTTATTAGTGAAGGTTTCTCTCTCATCTGTCTACTGTACATGTTGCTGCTGCTGTGTTATTAGTGAAGGTTTCTCTCTCATCTGTCTACTGTACATGTTGCTGCTGCTGTGTTATTAGTGAAGGTTTCTCTCTCATCTGTCTACTGTACATGTTGCTGCTGCTGTGTTATTAGTGAAGGTTTCTCTCTCATCTGTCTACTGTACATGTTGCTGCTGCTGTGTTATTAGTGAAGGTTTCTCTCTCATCTGTCTACTGTACATGTTGCTGCTGCTGTGTTATTAGTGAAGGTTTCTCTCTCATCTGTCTACTGTACATGTTGCTGCTGCTGTGTTATTAGTGAAGGTTTCTCTCTCATCTGTCTACTGTACATGTTGCTGCTGCTGTGTTATTAGTGAAGGTTTCTCTCTCATCTGTCTACTGTACATGTTGCTGCTGCTGTGTTATTAGTGAAGGTTTCTCTCTCATCTGTCTACTGTACATGTTGCTGCTGCTGTGTTATTAGTGAAGGTTTCTCTCTCATCTGTCTACTGTACATGTTGCTGCTGCTGTGTTATTAGTGAAGGTTTCTCTCTCATCTGTCTACTGTACATGTTGCTGCTGCTGTGTTATTAGTGAAGGTTTCTCTCTCATCTGTCTACTGTACATGTTGCTGCTGCTGTGTTATTAGTGAAGGTTTCTCTCTCATCTGTCTACTGTACATGTTGCTGCTGCTGCTGTGTTATTAGTGAAGGTTTCTCTCTCATCTGTCTACTGTACATGTTGCTGCTGCTGTGTTATTAGTGAAGGTTTCTCTCTCATCTGTCTACTGTACATGTTGCTGCTGCTGTGTTATTAGTGAAGGTTTCTCTCTCATCTGTCTACTGTACATGTTGCTGCTGCTGTGTTATTAGTGAAGGTTTCTCTCTCATCTGTCTACTGTACATGTTGCTGCTGCTGTGTGTTATTAGTGAAGGTTTCTCTCTCATCTGTCTACTGTACATGTTGCTGCTGCTGTGTGTTATTAGTGAAGGTTTCTCTCTCATCTGTCTACTGTACATGTTGCTGCTGCTGTGTTATTAGTGAAGGTTTCTCTCTCATCTGTCTACTGTACATGTTGCTGCTGCTGTGTTATTAGTGAAGGTTTCTCTCTCATCTGTCTACTGTACATGTTGCTGCTGCTGTGTTATTAGTGAAGGTTTCTCTCTCATCTGTCTACTGTACATGTTGCTGCTGCTGTGTTATTAGTGAAGGTTTCTCTCTCATCTGTCTACTGTACATGTTGCTGCTGCGTGTGTTATTAGTGAAGGTTTCTCTCTCATCTGTCTACTGTACATGTTGCTGCTGCTGTGTTATTAGTGAAGGTTTCTCTCTCATCTGTCTACTGTACATGTTGCTGCTGCTGTGTTATTAGTGAAGGTTTCTCTCTCATCTGTCTACTGTACATGTTGCTGCTGCTGTGTTATTAGTGAAGGTTTCTCTCTCATCTGTCTACTGTACATGTTGCTGCTGCTGTGTTATTAGTGAAGGTTTCTCTCTCATCTGTCTACTGTACATGTTGCTGCTGCTGTGTTATTAGTGAAGGTTTCTCTCTCATCTGTCTACTGTACATGTTGCTGCTGCTGTGTTATTAGTGAAGGTTTCTCTCTCATCTGTCTACTGTACATGTTGCTGCTGCTGTGTTTATTAGTGAAGGTTTCTCTCTCATCTGTCTACTGTACATGTTGCTGCTGCTGTGTTATTAGTGAAGGTTTCTCTCTCATCTGTCTACTGTACATGTTGCTGCTGCTGTGTTATTAGTGAAGGTTTCTCTCTCATCTGTCTACTGTACATGTTGCTGCTGCTGTGTTATTAGTGAAGGTTTCTCTCTCATCTGTCTACTGTACATGTTGCTGCTGCTGTGTTATTAGTGAAGGTTTCTCTCTCATCTGTCTACTGTACATGTTGCTGCTGCTGTGTTATTAGTGAAGGTTTCTCTCTCATCTGTCTACTGTACATGTTGCTGCTGCTGTGTTATTAGTGAAGGTTTCTCTCTCATCTGTCTACTGTACATGTTGCTGCTGCTGTGTTATTAGTGAAGGTTTCTCTCTCATCTGTCTACTGTACATGTTGCTGCTGCTGTGTTATTAGTGAAGGTTTCTCTCTCATCTGTCTACTGTACATGTTGCTGCTGCTGCTGTGTTATTAGTGAAGGTTTCTCTCTCATCTGTCTACTGTACATGTTGCTGCTGCTGTGTTATTAGTGAAGGTTTCTCTCTCATCTGTCTACTGTACATGTTGCTGCTGCTGTGTTATTAGTGAAGGTTTCTCTCTCATCTGTCTACTGTACATGTTGCTGCTGCTGTGTTATTAGTGAAGGTTTCTCTCTCATCTGTCTACTGTACATGTTGCTGCTGCTGTGTTATTAGTGAAGGTTTCTCTCTCATCTGTCTACTGTACATGTTGCTGCTGCTGTGTTATTAGTGAAGGTTTCTCTCTCATCTGTCTACTGTACATGTTGCTGCTGCTGTGTTATTAGTGAAGGTTTCTCTCTCATCTGTCTACTGTACATGTTGCTGCTGCTGTGTTATTAGTGAAGGTTTCTCTCTCATCTGTCTACTGTACATGTTGCTGCTGCTGTGTTATTAGTGAAGGTTTCTCTCTCATCTGTCTACTGTACATGTTGCTGCTGCTGTGTTATTAGTGAAGGTTTCTCTCTCATCTGTCTACTGTACATGTTGCTGCTGCTGTGTTATTAGTGAAGGTTTCTCTCTCATCTGTCTACTGTACATGTTGCTGCTGCTGTGTTATTAGTGAAGGTTTCTCTCTCATCTGTCTACTGTACATGTTGCTGCTGCTGTGTTATTAGTGAAGGTTTCTCTCTCATCTGTCTACTGTACATGTTGCTGCTGCTGTGTTATTAGTGAAGGTTTCTCTCTCATCTGTCTACTGTACATGTTGCTGCTGCTGTGTTATTAGTGAAGGTTTCTCTCTCATCTGTCTACTGTACATGTTGCTGCTGCTGTGTTATTAGTGAAGGTTTCTCTCTCATCTGTCTACTGTACATGTTGCTGCTGCTGTGTTATTAGTGAAGGTTTCTCTCTCATCTGTCTACTGTACATGTTGCTGCTGCTGTGTTATTAGTGAAGGTTTCTCTCTCATCTGTCTACTGTACATGTTGCTGCTGCTGTGTTATTAGTGAAGGTTTCTCTCTCATCTGTCTACTGTACATGTTGCTGCTGCTGTGTTATTAGTGAAGGTTTCTCTCTCCTGTCTACTGTACATGTTGCTGCTGCTGTGTTATTAGTGAAGGTTTCTCTCTCATCTGTCTACTGTACATGTTGCTGCTGCTGCTGTGTTATTAGTGAAGGTTTCTCTCTCATCTGTCTACTGTACATGTTGCTGCTGCTGTGTGTTATTAGTGAAGGTTTCTCTCTCATCTGTCTACTGTACATGTTGCTGCTGCTGTGTGTTATTAGTGAAGGTTTCTCTCTCATCTGTCTACTGTACATGTTGCTGCTGCTGTGTTATTAGTGAAGGTTTCTCTCTCATCTGTCTACTGTACATGTTGCTGCTGCTGTGTTATTAGTGAAGGTTTCTCTCTCATCTGTCTACTGTACATGTTGCTGCTGCTGTGTTATTAGTGAAGGTTTCTCTCTCATCTGTCTACTGTACATGTTGCTGCTGCTGTGTTATTAGTGAAGGTTTCTCTCTCATCTGTCTACTGTACATGTTGCTGCTGCTGTGTTATTAGTGAAGGTTTCTCTCTCATCTGTCTACTGTACATGTTGCTGCTGCTGTGTTATTAGTGAAGGTTTCTCTCTCATCTGTCTACTGTACATGTTGCTGCTGCTGTGTGTTATTAGTGAAGGTTTCTCTCTCATCTGTCTACTGTACATGTTGCTGCTGCTGTGTTATTAGTGAAGGTTTCTCTCTCATCTGTCTACTGTACATGTTGCTGCTGCTGTGTTATTAGTGAAGGTTTCTCTCTCATCTGTCTACTGTACATGTTGCTGCTGCTGTGTTATTAGTGAAGGTTTCTCTCTCATCTGTCTACTGTACATGTTGCTGCTGCTGTGTTATTAGTGAAGGTTTCTCTCTCATCTGTCTACTGTACATGTTGCTGCTGCTGTGTTATTAGTGAAGGTTTCTCTCTCATCTGTCTACTGTACATGTTGCTGCTGCTGTGTTATTAGTGAAGGTTTCTCTCTCATCTGTCTACTGTACATGTTGCTGCTGCTGTGTGTTATTAGTGAAGGTTTCTCTCTCATCTGTCTACTGTACATGTTGCTGCTGCTGTGTTATTAGTGAAGGTTTCTCTCTCATCTGTCTACTGTACATGTTGCTGCTGCTGTGTTATTAGTGAAGGTTTCTCTCTCATCTGTCTACTGTACATGTTGCTGCTGCTGTGTTATTAGTGAAGGTTTCTCTCTCATCTGTCTACTGTACATGTTGCTGCTGCTGTGTTATTAGTGAAGGTTTCTCTCTCATCTGTCTACTGTACATGTTGCTGCTGCTGTGTTATTAGTGAAGGTTTCTCTCTCATCTGTCTACTGTACATGTTGCTGCTGCTGTGTTATTAGTGAAGGTTTCTCTCTCATCTGTCTACTGTACATGTTGCTGCTGCTGTGTTATTAGTGAAGGTTTCTCTCTCATCTGTCTACTGTACATGTTGCTGCTGCTGTGTTATTAGTGAAGGTTTCTCTCTCATCTGTCTACTGTACATGTTGCTGCTGCTGTGTTATTAGTGAAGGTTTCTCTCTCATCTGTCTACTGTACATGTTGCTGCTGCTGTGTTATTAGTGAAGGTTTCTCTCTCATCTGTCTACTGTACATGTTGCTGCTGCTGTGTTATTAGTGAAGGTTTCTCTCTCATCTGTCTACTGTACATGTTGCTGCTGCTGTGTTATTAGTGAAGGTTTCTCTCTCATCTGTCTACTGTACATGTTGCTGCTGCTGTGTTATTAGTGAAGGTTTCTCTCTCATCTGTCTACTGTACATGTTGCTGCTGCTGTGTTATTAGTGAAGGTTTCTCTCTCATCTGTCTACTGTACATGTTGCTGCTGCTGTGTTATTAGTGAAGGTTTCTCTCTCATCTGTCTACTGTACATGTTGCTGCTGCTGTGTTATTAGTGAAGGTTTCTCTCTCATCTGTCTACTGTACATGTTGCTGCTGCTGTGTTATTAGTGAAGGTTTCTCTCTCATCTGTCTACTGTACATGTTGCTGCTGCTGTGTTATTAGTGAAGGTTTCTCTCTCATCTGTCTACTGTACATGTTGCTGCTGCTGTGTTATTAGTGAAGGTTTCTCTCTCATCTGTCTACTGTACATGTTGCTGCTGTGTTATTAGTGAAGGTTTCTCTCTCATCTGTCTACTGTACATGTTGCTGCTGCTGTGTGTTATTAGTGAAGGTTTCTCTCTCATCTGTCTACTGTACATGTTGCTGCTGCTGTGTTATTAGTGAAGGTTTCTCTCTCATCTGTCTACTGTACATGTTGCTGCTGCTGTGTTATTAGTGAAGGTTTCTCTCTCATCTGTCTACTGTACATGTTGCTGCTGCTGTGTTATTAGTGAAGGTTTCTCTCTCATCTGTCTACTGTACATGTTGCTGCTGCTGTGTTATTAGTGAAGGTTTCTCTCTCATCTGTCTACTGTACATGTTGCTGCTGCTGTGTTATTAGTGAAGGTTTCTCTCTCATCTGTCTACTGTACATGTTGCTGCTGCTGTGTTATTAGTGAAGGTTTCTCTCTCATCTGTCTACTGTACATGTTGCTGCTGCTGTGTTATTAGTGAAGGTTTCTCTCTCATCTGTCTACTGTACATGTTGCTGCTGCTGTGTTATTAGTGAAGGTTTCTCTCTCATCTGTCTACTGTACATGTTGCTGCTGCTGTGTTATTAGTGAAGGTTTCTCTCTCATCTGTCTACTGTACATGTTGCTGCTGCTGTGTTATTAGTGAAGGTTTCTCTCTCATCTGTCTACTGTACATGTTGCTGCTGCTGTGTTATTAGTGAAGGTTTCTCTCTCATCTGTCTACTGTACATGTTGCTGCTGCTGTGTTATTAGTGAAGGTTTCTCTCTCATCTGTCTACTGTACATGTTGCTGCTGCTGTGTTATTAGTGAAGGTTTCTCTCTCATCTGTCTACTGTACATGTTGCTGCTGCTGTGTTATTAGTGAAGGTTTCTCTCTCATCTGTCTACTGTACATGTTGCTGCTGCTGTGTTATTAGTGAAGGTTTCTCTCTCATCTGTCTACTGTACATGTTGCTGCTGCTGTGTTATTAGTGAAGGTTTCTCTCTCATCTGTCTACTGTACATGTTGCTGCTGCTGTGTTATTAGTGAAGGTTTCTCTCTCATCTGTCTACTGTACATGTTGCTGCTGCTGTGTTATTAGTGAAGGTTTCTCTCTCATCTGTCTACTGTACATGTTGCTGCTGCTGTGTTATTAGTGAAGGTTTCTCTCTCATCTGTCTACTGTACATGTTGCTGCTGCTGTGTTATTAGTGAAGGTTTCTCTCTCATCTGTCTACTGTACATGTTGCTGCTGCTGTGTTATTAGTGAAGGTTTCTCTCTCATCTGTCTACTGTACATGTTGCTGCTGCTGTGTTATTAGTGAAGGTTTCTCTCTCATCTGTCTACTGTACATGTTGCTGCTGCTGTGTTATTAGTGAAGGTTTCTCTCTCATCTGTCTACTGTACATGTTGCTGCTGCTGTGTTATTAGTGAAGGTTTCTCTCTCATCTGTCTACTGTACATGTTGCTGCTGCTGTGTTATTAGTGAAGGTTTCTCTCTCATCTGTCTACTGTACATGTTGCTGCTGCTGTGTTATTAGTGAAGGTTTCTCTCTCATCTGTCTACTGTACATGTTGCTGCTGCTGTGTTATTAGTGAAGGTTTCTCTCTCATCTGTCTACTGTACATGTTGCTGCTGCTGTGTTATTAGTGAAGGTTTCTCTCTCATCTGTCTACTGTACATGTTGCTGCTGCTGTGTTATTAGTGAAGGTTTCTCTCTCATCTGTCTACTGTACATGTTGCTGCTGCTGTGTTATTAGTGAAGGTTTCTCTCTCATCTGTCTACTGTACATGTTGCTGCTGCTGTGTTATTAGTGAAGGTTTCTCTCTCATCTGTCTACTGTACATGTTGCTGCTGCTGTGTTATTAGTGAAGGTTTCTCTCTCATCTGTCTACTGTACATGTTGCTGCTGCTGTGTTATTAGTGAAGGTTTCTCTCTCATCTGTCTACTGTACATGTTGCTGCTGCTGTGTTATTAGTGAAGGTTTCTCTCTCATCTGTCTACTGTACATGTTGCTGCTGCTGTGTTATTAGTGAAGGTTTCTCTCTCATCTGTCTACTGTACATGTTGCTGCTGTGTGTTATTAGTGAAGGTTTCTCTCTCATCTGTCTACTGTACATGTTGCTGCTGCTGTGTTATTAGTGAAGGTTTCTCTCTCATCTGTCTACTGTACATGTTGCTGCTGCTGTGTTATTAGTGAAGGTTTCTCTCTCATCTGTCTACTGTACATGTTGCTGCTGCTGTGTTTATTAGTGAAGGTTTCTCTCTCATCTGTCTACTGTACATGTTGCTGCTGCTGTGTTATTAGTGAAGGTTTCTCTCTCATCTGTCTACTGTACATGTTGCTGCTGCTGTGTTATTAGTGAAGGTTTCTCTCTCATCTGTCTACTGTACATGTTGCTGCTGCTGTGTTATTAGTGAAGGTTTCTCTCTCATCTGTCTACTGTACATGTTGCTGCTGCTGTGTTATTAGTGAAGGTTTCTCTCTCATCTGTCTACTGTACATGTTGCTGCTGCTGTGTTATTAGTGAAGGTTTCTCTCTCATCTGTCTACTGTACATGTTGCTGCTGCTGTGTTATTAGTGAAGGTTTCTCTCTCATCTGTCTACTGTACATGTTGCTGCTGCTGTGTTATTAGTGAAGGTTTCTCTCTCATCTGTCTACTGTACATGTTGCTGCTGCTGTGTTATTAGTGAAGGTTTCTCTCTCATCTGTCTACTGTACATGTTGCTGCTGCTGTGTGTTATTAGTGAAGGTTTCTCTCTCATCTGTCTACTGTACATGTTGCTGCTGCTGTGTGTTATTAGTGAAGGTTTCTCTCTCATCTGTCTACTGTACATGTTGCTGCTGCTGTGTTATTAGTGAAGGTTTCTCTCTCATCTGTCTACTGTACATGTTGCTGCTGCTGTGTTATTAGTGAAGGTTTCTCTCTCATCTGTCTACTGTACATGTTGCTGCTGCTGTGTTATTAGTGAAGGTTTCTCTCTCATCTGTCTACTGTACATGTTGCTGCTGCTGTGTTATTAGTGAAGGTTTCTCTCTCATCTGTCTACTGTACATGTTGCTGCTGCTGTGTGTTATTAGTGAAGGTTTCTCTCTCATCTGTCTACTGTACATGTTGCTGCTGCTGTGTTATTAGTGAAGGTTTCTCTCTCATCTGTCTACTGTACATGTTGCTGCTGCTGTGTGTTATTAGTGAAGGTTTCTCTCTCATCTGTCTACTGTACATGTTGCTGCTGCTGTGTTATTAGTGAAGGTTTCTCTCTCATCTGTCTACTGTACATGTTGCTGCTGCTGTGTTATTAGTGAAGGTTTCTCTCTCATCTGTCTACTGTACATGTTGCTGCTGCTGTGTTATTAGTGAAGGTTTCTCTCTCATCTGTCTACTGTACATGTTGCTGCTGCTGTGTGTTATTAGTGAAGGTTTCTCTCTCATCTGTCTACTGTACATGTTGCTGCTGCTGTGTTATTAGTGAAGGTTTCTCTCTCATCTGTCTACTGTACATGTTGCTGCTGCTGTGTTATTAGTGAAGGTTTCTCTCTCATCTGTCTACTGTACATGTTGCTGCTGCTGTGTGTTATTAGTGAAGGTTTCTCTCTCATCTGTCTACTGTACATGTTGCTGCTGCTGTGTTATTAGTGAAGGTTTCTCTCTCATCTGTCTACTGTACATGTTGCTGCTGCTGTGTGTTATTAGTGAAGGTTTCTCTCTCATCTGTCTACTGTACATGTTGCTGCTGCTGTGTGTTATTAGTGAAGGTTTCTCTCTCATCTGTCTACTGTACATGTTGCTGCTGCTGCTGTGTTATTAGTGAAGGTTTCTCTCTCATCTGTCTACTGTACATGTTGTTGCTGCTGCTGTGTTATTAGTGAAGGTTTCTCTCTCATCTGTCTACTGTACATGTTGCTGCTGCTGTGTTATTAGTGAAGGTTTCTCTCTCATCTGTCTACTGTACATGTTGCTGCTGCTGTGTTATTAGTGAAGGTTTCTCTCTCATCTGTCTACTGTACATGTTGCTGCTGCTGTGTTATTAGTGAAGGTTTCTCTCTCATCTGTCTACTGTACATGTTGCTGCTGCTGTGTTATTAGTGAAGGTTTCTCTCTCATCTGTCTACTGTACATGTTGCTGCTGCTGTGTGTTATTAGTGAAGGTTTCTCTCTCATCTGTCTACTGTACATGTTGCTGCTGCTGTGTTATTAGTGAAGGTTTCTCTCTCATCTGTCTACTGTACATGTTGCTGCTGCTGTGTTATTAGTGAAGGTTTCTCTCTCATCTGTCTACTGTACATGTTGCTGCTGCTGTGTTATTAGTGAAGGTTTCTCTCTCATCTGTCTACTGTACATGTTGCTGCTGCTGTGTTATTAGTGAAGGTTTCTCTCTCATCTGTCTACTGTACATGTTGCTGCTGCTGTGTTATTAGTGAAGGTTTCTCTCTCATCTGTCTACTGTACATGTTGCTGCTGCTGTGTTATTAGTGAAGGTTTCTCTCTCATCTGTCTACTGTACATGTTGCTGCTGCTGTGTTATTAGTGAAGGTTTCTCTCTCATCTGTCTACTGTACATGTTGCTGCTGCTGTGTTATTAGTGAAGGTTTCTCTCTCATCTGTCTACTGTACATGTTGCTGCTGCTGTGTGTATTAGTGAAGGTTTCTCTCTCATCTGTCTACTGTACATGTTGCTGCTGCTGTGTGTTATTAGTGAAGGTTTCTCTCTCATCTGTCTACTGTACATGTTGCTGCTGCTGTGTTATTAGTGAAGGTTTCTCTCTCATCTGTCTACTGTACATGTTGCTGCTGCTGTGTTATTAGTGAAGGTTTCTCTCTCATCTGTCTACTGTACATGTTGCTGCTGCTGTGTTATTAGTGAAGGTTTCTCTCTCATCTGTCTACTGTACATGTTGCTGCTGCTGTGTTATTAGTGAAGGTTTCTCTCTCATCTGTCTACTGTACATGTTGCTGCTGCTGTGTGTTATTAGTGAAGGTTTCTCTCTCATCTGTCTACTGTACATGTTGCTGCTGCTGTGTGTTATTAGTGAAGGTTTCTCTCTCATCTGTCTACTGTACATGTTGCTGCTGCTGTGTTATTAGTGAAGGTTTCTCTCTCATCTGTCTACTGTACATGTTGCTGCTGCTGTGTTATTAGTGAAGGTTTCTCTCTCATCTGTCTACTGTACATGTTGCTGCTGCTGTGTTATTAGTGAAGGTTTCTCTCTCATCTGTCTACTGTACATGTTGCTGCTGCTGTGTTATTAGTGAAGGTTTCTCTCTCATCTGTCTACTGTACATGTTGCTGCTGCTGTGTTATTAGTGAAGGTTTCTCTCTCATCTGTCTACTGTACATGTTGCTGCTGCTGTGTTATTAGTGAAGGTTTCTCTCTCATCTGTCTACTGTACATGTTGCTGCTGCTGTGTTATTAGTGAAGGTTTCTCTCTCATCTGTCTACTGTACATGTTGCTGCTGCTGTGTTATTAGTGAAGGTTTCTCTCTCATCTGTCTACTGTACATGTTGCTGCTGCTGTGTTATTAGTGAAGGTTTCTCTCTCATCTGTCTACTGTACATGTTGCTGCTGCTGTGTTATTAGTGAAGGTTTCTCTCTCATCTGTCTACTGTACATGTTGCTGCTGCTGTGTTATTAGTGAAGGTTTCTCTCTCATCTGTCTACTGTACATGTTGCTGCTGCTGTGTGTTATTAGTGAAGGTTTCTCTCTCATCTGTCTACTGTACATGTTGCTGCTGCTGTGTTATTAGTGAAGGTTTCTCTCTCATCTGTCTACTGTACATGTTGCTGCTGTGTGTTATTAGTGAAGGTTTCTCTCTCATCTGTCTACTGTACATGTTGCTGCTGCTGTGTGTTATTAGTGAAGGTTTCTCTCTCATCTGTCTACTGTACATGTTGCTGCTGCTGTGTTATTAGTGAAGGTTTCTCTCTCATCTGTCTACTGTACATGTTGCTGCTGTGTGTTATTAGTGAAGGTTTCTCTCTCATCTGTCTACTGTACATGTTGCTGCTGCTGTGTGTTATTAGTGAAGGTTTCTCTCTCATCTGTCTACTGTACATGTTGCTGCTGCTGTGTTATTAGTGAAGGTTTCTCTCTCATCTGTCTACTGTACATGTTGCTGCTGCTGTGTTATTAGTGAAGGTTTCTCTCTCATCTGTCTACTGTACATGTTGCTGCTGCTGTGTTATTAGTGAAGGTTTCTCTCTCATCTGTCTACTGTACATGTTGCTGCTGCTGTGTTATTAGTGAAGGTTTCTCTCTCATCTGTCTACTGTACATGTTGCTGCTGCTGTGTTATTAGTGAAGGTTTCTCTCTCATCTGTCTACTGTACATGTTGCTGCTGCTGTGTTATTAGTGAAGGTTTCTCTCTCATCTGTCTACTGTACATGTTGCTGCTGCTGTGTTATTAGTGAAGGTTTCTCTCTCATCTGTCTACTGTACATGTTGCTGCTGCTGTGTGTTATTAGTGAAGGTTTCTCTCTCATCTGTCTACTGTACATGTTGCTGCTGCTGTGTGTTATTAGTGAAGGTTTCTCTCTCATCTGTCTACTGTACATGTTGCTGCTGCTGTGTTATTAGTGAAGGTTTCTCTCTCATCTGTCTACTGTACATGTTGCTGCTGCTGTGTTATTAGTGAAGGTTTCTCTCTCATCTGTCTACTGTACATGTTGCTGCTGTGTGTTATTAGTGAAGGTTTCTCTCTCATCTGTCTACTGTACATGTTGCTGCTGCTGTGTTATTAGTGAAGGTTTCTCTCTCATCTGTCTACTGTACATGTTGCTGCTGTGTGTTATTAGTGAAGGTTTCTCTCTCATCTGTCTACTGTACATGTTGCTGCTGCTGTGTGTTATTAGTGAAGGTTTCTCTCTCATCTGTCTACTGTACATGTTGCTGCTGTGTGTTATTAGTGAAGGTTTCTCTCTCATCTGTCTACTGTACATGTTGCTGCTGCTGTGTGTTATTAGTGAAGGTTTCTCTCTCATCTGTCTACTGTACATGTTGCTGCTGCTGTGTGTTATTAGTGAAGGTTTCTCTCTCATCTGTCTACTGTACATGTTGCTGCTGCTGCTGTGTTATTAGTGAAGGTTTCTCTCTCATCTGTCTACTGTACATGTTGTTGCTGCTGCTGTGTTATTAGTGAAGGTTTCTCTCTCATCTGTCTACTGTACATGTTGCTGCTGCTGTGTTATTAGTGAAGGTTTCTCTCTCATCTGTCTACTGTACATGTTGCTGCTGCTGTGTTATTAGTGAAGGTTTCTCTCTCATCTGTCTACTGTACATGTTGCTGCTGCTGTGTGTTATTAGTGAAGGTTTCTCTCTCATCTGTCTACTGTACATGTTGCTGCTGCTGTGTTATTAGTGAAGGTTTCTCTCTCATCTGTCTACTGTACATGTTGCTGCTGCTGTGTTATTAGTGAAGGTTTCTCTCTCATCTGTCTACTGTACATGTTGCTGCTGCTGTGTTATTAGTGAAGGTTTCTCTCTCATCTGTCTACTGTACATGTTGCTGCTGCTGTGTTATTAGTGAAGGTTTCTCTCTCATCTGTCTACTGTACATGTTGCTGCTGCTGTGTTATTAGTGAAGGTTTCTCTCTCATCTGTCTACTGTACATGTTGCTGCTGCTGTGTTATTAGTGAAGGTTTCTCTCTCATCTGTCTACTGTACATGTTGCTGCTGCTGTGTTATTAGTGAAGGTTTCTCTCTCATCTGTCTACTGTACATGTTGCTGCTGCTGTGTTATTAGTGAAGGTTTCTCTCTCATCTGTCTACTGTACATGTTGCTGCTGCTGTGTTATTAGTGAAGGTTTCTCTCTCATCTGTCTACTGTACATGTTGCTGCTGCTGTGTTATTAGTGAAGGTTTCTCTCTCATCTGTCTACTGTACATGTTGCTGCTGCTGTGTTATTAGTGAAGGTTTCTCTCTCATCTGTCTACTGTACATGTTGCTGCTGTGTGTTATTAGTGAAGGTTTCTCTCTCATCTGTCTACTGTACATGTTGCTGCTGCTGTGTTATTAGTGAAGGTTTCTCTCTCATCTGTCTACTGTACATGTTGCTGCTGTGTGTTATTAGTGAAGGTTTCTCTCTCATCTGTCTACTGTACATGTTGCTGCTGTGTGTTATTAGTGAAGGTTTCTCTCTCATCTGTCTACTGTACATGTTGCTGCTGTGTGTTATTAGTGAAGGTTTCTCTCTCATCTGTCTACTGTACATGTTGCTGCTGCTGTGTGTTATTAGTGAAGGTTTCTCTCTCATCTGTCTACTGTACATGTTGCTGCTGTGTGTTATTAGTGAAGGTTTCTCTCTCATCTGTCTACTGTACATGTTGCTGCTGTGTGTTATTAGTGAAGGTTTCTCTCTCATCTGTCTACTGTACATGTTGCTGCTGTGTTATTAGTGAAGGTTTCTCTCTCATCTGTCTACTGTACATGTTGCTGCTGCTGTGTTATTAGTGAAGGTTTCTCTCTCATCTGTCTACTGTACATGTTGCTGCTGTGTGTTATTAGTGAAGGTTTCTCTCTCATCTGTCTACTGTACATGTTGCTGCTGCTGTGTTATTAGTGAAGGTTTCTCTCTCATCTGTCTACTGTACATGTTGCTGCTGTGTTATTAGTGAAGGTTTCTCTCTCATCTGTCTACTGTACATGTTGCTGCTGCTGCTGTGTTATTAGTGAAGGTTTCTCTCTCATCTGTCTACTGTACATGTTGCTGCTGCTGTGTGTTATTAGTGAAGGTTTCTCTCTCATCTGTCTACTGTACATGTTGCTGCTGTGTGTGTTATTAGTGAAGGTTTCTCTCTCATCTGTCTACTGTACATGTTGCTGCTGTGTGTTATTAGTGAAGGTTTCTCTCTCATCTGTCTACTGTACATGTTGCTGCTGTGTGTGTTATTAGTGAAGGTTTCTCTCTCATCTGTCTACTGTACATGTTGCTGCTGTGTGTTATTAGTGAAGGTTTCTCTCTCATCTGTCTACTGTACATGTTGCTGCTGCTGTGTTATTAGTGAAGGTTTCTCTCTCATCTGTCTACTGTACATGTTGCTGCTGTGTGTTATTAGTGAAGGTTTCTCTCTCATCTGTCTACTGTACATGTTGCTGCTGCTGTGTTATTAGTGAAGGTTTATCTCAGATCACCTCAATGTGCTGCTGTGTGTTATTAGTGAAGGTTTCTCTCTCATCTGTCTACTGTACATTTGCTGCTGCTGCTGTGTTATTAGTGAAGGTTT